>NC_141541.1:67900000-68130000 GCF_021556685.1 Rattus norvegicus
ATCCTTTGTAGGGCTGGATTTGTAGAAAGATATTGTGTAAATTTAGTTTTGTCATGGAATATCTTGGTTTCTCCATCTATGTTAATTGAGAGTTTTGCTGGATACAGTAACCTGGGCTGGCATTTGTGTTCTCTTAGGGTCTGTATGACATCTGTCCAGGATCTTCTGGCTTTCATAGTCTCTGGTGAGAAGTCTGGTGTGATTCTGATAGGTCTGCCTTTATATGTTACTTGACCTTTTTCCCTTACTGCTTTTAATATTCTTTCTTTATTTTGTGCATTTGGTGTTTTGACTATTATGTGACGGGAGGAGTTTCTTTTCTGGTTCAATCTATTTGGAGTTCTGTAGACTTCTTGTATGTTTATGGGCATCTCTTTCTTTAGGTTAGGGAAGTTTTCTTCTATGATTTTGTTTAAGATATTTACTGGTCCTTTGAGTTGGGAGTCTTCACTTTCTTTTATACCAATTATCCTTAGGTTTGATCTTCTGATTGGATTTCCTGTATGTTTTGCACCAGTAGCTTTTTCCGTTTTACATTATCTTTGACTGTTGTGTCGATGATTTCTATGGAATCTTCTGCTACTGAGATTTTTTCTTCTATCTCTTGTATTCTGTTGGTGATGCTTGTATCTGCGGCTCCTTGTCTCTTCCTTTGGTTTTCCATATCCAGGGTTGTTTCCCTTTGTGCTTTCTTTATTGCTTCTATTTCCATTTTCAATTACTTCACCTGTTTGATTGTTTTTTCCTGTAATTCTTTCAGGGATTTTTGTGATTCCTCTCTGTAGGCTTCTACTTGTTTGTTTATCTTTTCCTCCGTTTCTCTAAGGGAGTTCTTCATGTCTTTCTTGAAGTCTTCCATCATCATGATCAAATGTGATTTTAAATCTAGATCTTGCTTTTCTGGTGTGTTTGAATAGTCAGTGTTTGCTTTGGTGGGAGAATTGGGCTCTGATGATGCCATGTAGTCTTGGTTTCTGTTGCTTGGATTCCTGCGCTTGCCTCTCGCCATCAGGTTGTCTCTGGTGTTACCTTGTTCTGCTATTTCTGACAAGGGTAGACTGTCCTATAGGCCTGTGTGTCAGGAGTACTGTAGACCTGTTTTCCTGTTTTCTTTCAGCCAGTTATGGGAACAGAGTGTTCTGTTTTCGGGTATCTAGTCTTTCCTCTTTGCTGGTCTTCAGCTGTTCCTGTTGGCCTGTGTCCTGAGTCCACCAGGCAGGTCGCTTGGAGCAGAAAAGTTGGTCTTACCTGTGGTCCCAGGACTCAAGTTGCTCGTGGGGGCTGCTTTTGAGTTCTCCGTGAGGGTGGCAACCAGGAGGGCTTGTGCTGCCTTTTTCCTGAGCCTCCCCGTGCACTGGGGTCCCAGATGGCGTTAGGTGTTTTCCTCTGGAGTCAGAAATGTGGGCAGAGTGTAGTCTCTTCTGGCTTCCCAGGCGTGTCTGCCCCTCTGAAGGTTTAGCTCTCCCTCCCACGGGATTTGGGTGCAGAGAACTCTTGACTGGGTCCGTTCAGGTCCAGGTAGTGTCAGGAGTGCAGGGGACCTGCCGCTCAAGTGCCCCTATCTTCTGGTTCCCAGAGGCCCTATACAGTTTCCTCTTGGGCCAGGGATGTGGGCAGGGGTAGGCAGTATTGGTGGTCTCTCCTCCTCTGCAGTCTCGGGAATGCCCACCTGTCCAGGCGGTGAGCTCTCTCTCCCAAGGGGTTTGGGAGCAGTGAGCTGTGGGTATTATGTACTCTCTCTTTTTTTTTTACAAAGATTTTTTTTTCTTTTTTCTTTTTTCAGAGCTGGGGACTGAACCCAGGGCCTTGTCTACCACTGAGCTAAATCCCCAACCCCGTATTATGTACTCTTAACTCCTCCTCCAGCTCATGTTCAGCATTGCCAGGTGGTAGGGAGCAGTTGAAAATTCAGGGGAAAAAATTCTCAGACTTTACTTCATGCCTCTGTACCTGGGTCTATGCTGTTAACTAGCTCAGCTGGGGATAGTCTTTTGCAAGGGGCACAGCTCAACTCCTCAAGATGGCTATTGTTTGTCTTGGAGGACAATCATTCACAATATAAGCTCTAAGTCTGATGTCAGAGAGATGACTCTGCCCTTCTGGTTTTGCTGCTTGCAACAAACTTCTCTCTCTTGTGTTGTTTCCACTTCCTGTGTGCATCTCTCCATGGCTCTGGTACCTCTGACGTCTTGGAGTTTCTGACTTAATCTATGCTTCATTTTCACAGTCTCTTGGGGCCTCCATTTAGGGTCTCCCCTGCCATGTGCCTGGCCTCAGTGACTTTCTTTAACCATGTAAGAAGATTCTACAACCCATTTGTGTATTCTTCATGACTCTGAAGCCAAATCCACATAGACAATGTTGCCACATTCAGCTGCCTACTTGGGATGGAGCCTGCCCTTCTTGAATCATATTTTCAGCAACTTTCCTTTTTGTTGTGTTTTAGGAGCAGAAAGTTCTTTAGGCCTTTTCTTTTCATAAATTGGAAGCTTATCTTATCTTGCCTTATGGGCTTCATTCCCTTTATTCCATTTTGGATCTTACTTCTTAATGTCCTTATCTTTTTTAGCACAGACCTTGGCACCACCACCACCACCACCACCATTTTCCTTTTGAGACAAGCTTTCGTGTGTAGCCATGGCTGTCTCAGAACTCACTTTGTAGACCAGACTGGCTTCAAACTCAGATCTTCCTGTATCTGGTTCTCAAGTGCTGGAATTAAAGGTGTGAACTGCTGCCCCCATTTTTAGTGTTCTTTTTCTCTTCAAATTGTATATTTTGTATTTCCTTTTGCCCTCCTGCTCTTTTCCTCCTTCTTCTTTCTCTTTGTCCCTGACACACACACACACACACACACACACACACACACACACACACACACACACACACATTCTCTCTCTCTCTGTCTCCCCCCCCTCTCTCTCTGTGTGTGTGTGTGTGTGTGTGTGTGTGTGTGTGTGTGTGTGTGTGTGTGTGTGTTGAGACAGGGTTTCTCTGTATGACACCAGCCCTGGTGCTCCTGGACATGGTTTATAGACTAGGTTGGCTTTGAACTCAGAGTTCCTGCTGCTTCTGCCTCCCAAATGCTGGGATTAAAAGCATGTGCCATGGGGGCTGGGGATTTAGCTCAGTGGTAGAGCACTTACCTAGGAAGCGCAAGGCCCTGGGTTCGGTCCCCAGCTCCAAAAAAAAGAACCAAAAAAAAAAAAAAAAAAAAAAAAAAAAAGCATGTGCCATGCCTGGCTTCTCTTGCTCTTTTCAACTTTAGACTTGCATCATAGTGATAAATAATAACCATGTCACAGAGTCAACATTAATTTTTTTTATTAAACTGTCTTCAAATCTTTTCCACCAAAGAAATTAGTCCATTACTATTCAACATAGTCTCAGGCAAATTCTTACGACTAGGGTAGACCCACAGTCTCCCAAAATATCACAGGAATGGCCACTAATTCAGATACTGTTAAAACCCTAGATTCCCTCTGAAGCCTCTTGAGCTGGGCCTTCACAGTCCACAAAGCTGTCAAATACTATTCTAACCTTCTACTAGGATGGCCCTATAAGCTCTCTGCTTACAACATTCAACTGCTTTTTTGATCTGAAGTCCCAAAGTTTTCCACAACATGATCAGCAATAGCTCATTTTGGTATTAGTTATTTACTTATTGCTGTCATAAAGTGCCACGACCCAGGCAAATTGTAGAAGTAAGGGTTTATTTGGGATTTATGGTTCCAGATTGGTAAGAGTCCATCACGATTACAGCAGGGATCATGGTAACAGGCAGGCATGCAGGCATGGTGATGGAGCAGCAACTGAGAGTTCACGTCTTGATCCACAAACAGAAAAGAGACAGCATACTTGGAATGGCCTGAGTTGTTGGAAATATCAGAGCCCACCCCCGTTACATAATCCCTTCACCAAGACTATCTATTGGGGACCACAAACTCAAATGCCCAAGACATATTATAGGGAACAGACATCTCATTTAAATCACCACCGTTGCCTATAGATTGTCATATATATCCTTTAAAATGCTGTTGCCTCTTTTCCTTGTTTCTTTAGGGCCTTCATTATGAAAGAGCACTGAACTTTATTTATTTATTTTTTTTTTTGGTTCTTTTTTTCGGAGCTGGGGACCGAACCCAGGGCCTTGCGCTTCCTAGGCAAGCGCTCTACCACTGAGCTAAATCCCCAACCCCAGCACTGAACTTTATTAAAGGTCTTTTCCTCATCTTTTGAGATGATCATGTAATTTCTACAGTCCATTTACTGATTTAGTGAATAGCCTCTGTATCTCTGAATTAAAGCCAACTTGGTCATGATACATGATCTTTTTCAATGAATTATTGAATTTGGATTGCAAGGTAGTATTTTTCTTGTTATTAGTATTATTTTATAACAGTATTTTTGAATAGTATGAATTTTCTTTTGTCCTTATCAGTAATTCAGAAATCATCTTAAGATTTTCAGGTGTTTAAGTTAGCTGGTGCTTGCCTTTCATCTTAGCCCCAGGAATCCTGTGAATTTGAGAGCAGCTCAGGTTATTCTGGGATATGTTGACTCACAAAAGAAAACAACAGTAATAAATTGAGGTAGGAATAGTGAGGGGGCTCAGTGGATGAAGGCATCTGCTGCTAAGCCTGAACCTGAGTTTGATTACTGAGACCCAGATGATGGAAGGAAAGGAATTGACTTCTGCGTTTGTCCTTTGACTTTCACATGCACACCTTGGCACATGCCTACTGCTAGTTATACACGTAAAATAAATAATTTTTTAGTGTTGGAGATTTATTAAATTCCATAAGGCCACTCAGCTCAAATTGCATGAAATTTTAGGAATATAACCTCCATTGGTGTTACTATGCCATCTTTTTTCCCAAATGCCCAAAATATTCACAAAATTCAGGTCCAATGTCCATTTGTATTGATAACACTTATTTCATGAAATCCTGTGCACCTATTCTCTGAGTACTACATACAAGCTAGACAATGTCATCTGTGACTATTGAAGACAATTCTTGTAGGAAGTCAGATAAAAGCAGTGTGCAAATGTTATAAATAGGAAAAGAAATAAGGACCAGATGTGGTGATATACTCCTTTAGTGCCAGCATTCTGGGAAGCAGAGGCAGTCTAACCTCTGTGGGTTCAAGGTCTATAAAGTGAGTTCCTGGCCAATCAGGGCCACAAGGGAGACCCTGTTTCAAAAATTGACTAGACAAAGTGGGGGAAAGGAGGAAAGCTAAGTAGTTCAATAAAAAGATTAACTTAATAAAAATGTTTGCTCATTTGACATATTTATTAATAGGTGATTTTCTTATTCTGTTTAACATATTTAAAATCATTTTTGATTAATTTATCTTATTTTTGTACATGTGAATGCTTTGTCTGCATGTATGTATGTGTGTAATGGGCATTTTAGGTGCCTGCAGAGGCCAGAAGAGGGTATTGAATTTTCTAGAATTGGAGTTACATATGGTTTTGAGTCACTATATGAGTGTTGGGAACTGAACCCAGGTTTTTTGCAGAAGCAACAGGCGCTCTTAACAGCTGAGCCATCTTCTTTTCCTCTTACATGTGTTTTGAGGTATGAATACTCCTGACGAAATCACGGAACTCTCTTACCTTTTAGTGGGCATGCCAAACTTAATAAACAAAAACCTCAAATAATAATTGTAAGTTTAGGTTGTGTATTAAGTTCTCTGATTAAAAAGTAATAGGGCTGGAGAGATGGCTCAGTGGTTAAGAACACTGGCTGCTCTTCCAGATTCCCTCAGTTTAATTCCCAGCAACCACATGGTGGCTCACAACCATCTGTAATAGGATCTGATGCCCTCTTCTGTTGTGTCTGAAGACAGTGACAGTGTACCCACATACATTAAATAAATAAATAAATAAATAAATAAATAAATAAATAAATAAATAAATCTTTTTTTTTTTAAATAAGTAAGTCAGGGAAAGGGGAGATACAGATAGGAAAATGCACAGTAAAGGATTATTTTGATTAAAATTTTGTTTTATTTCTTTCTATAGGGCTATTTTAGAATAAGGGAAAGCTTCTTTTTAGGAATTCCCATTTGAGCAGAATCTGCAATGTGTGAAAATCAAAGGACAGAATTAGATGGTGGTCCTTGCCTTTCACGTTGTTTGAGACAGTGTTTCTTCTTCACTGCTAAGTTTACTGCCTGCTGGTCCACTCTTGAGCTTTTGGGGATTTCCTGTCTCCACCTCTCATCTCACCATAGAAGTGCTGTAACAGCAAACGTGTGTTGATGTGTCTGGTTTTATATGGGTTCTGGAGGTTCGACGTCAGGTTCCTTATGCTTGTATGGTAAGAGCTTTAGCCACTCATTTCCCCAGTTCTAATATTAGGTCTTGAACACTATTTTCCTATAGTCATGAATCTAAAATAAGTTCAAAATGTTTAATGGCTTATTCCCCATAATATTTATAGTTGTAGGCAAATCATTTATATTTTCTTAAATAGTCTTGCCTAGATAGTATATGCTTTTTTTTGTTCTTTGTATATTTTTAAAGCTAGAATTAACAGGCCAGTGCTACTGTACCCCACCATGTAGCCTTGGATAGCTTTGATCTGTGATTCTTGCACTTCTACTCCCAAGGTTTTAAAAGGGTATTGCTTCATCACACGTGAATAATTAAACTTTCTTCCATTTGTATGCATACAAATCATTATTGAACAGTGATCTGAATTAATATAGTAAATCAATTAATAGATTATTATTTACTTTAATTATCTAATTACTAGAATAAATTTTTATCTTTGCTTAAGCTTAGAATATATTTAGGATTGTACAGTTTTGTGAATTCTGATGCTTTAAAGTGAAATGTTTGATCTCATAAAAAAGCATATTCCCATTATGTTTTAGGGAATAGTATTTATAGTCTGTAAGAAAAATTCCTTTCAGTTATTGTAGCATTTTCCAAAACTGAATTATGTTTCTCAATGTTTATTTTTTGGCAAAGTGAAAATTAGTTTAATACATTATGCTTTAAGTTGTTTTAGGATTTCTTTGAGACTTGTTTTAATTTTCCTAGAATAGTAGTGACATTACTAAACCATTTGAAATAATTCAGTTACCCTCAAATGCTGCTTTGAAGATTATTTCATTTATTGTTCATTCATTAGTTTCTGGAACAAAAAGTACCTTAAGAGAAGATGGATTTTTAAGTTTCGTGGTGAAGGAGGCATGGCAGTTAAGAATTTGTTGATAGTGATGAGAGCTTCTAGTATGTGTTAACTTTACAAACAGTGCTGCTGTCTGTGAGTCAAGTGAGTGAACCACGTGAGCCCATGGTGGATGTTTCCCATTCAAATCTGTAATTTTAAGCCTAACTCCCTTAGGCTCATAGCTAGCTATCTCATAATGCAAACTGCATTTGAATTCATTCTCAGTCAAGTTTTCAGGATACAGAATACATCCAGATTATTTGCCAGAGCATAGCTTGAATGGTCTCTAGTGCAGTTTCTACAGTCTCTTTTCCTCTCTGAAACCTTCAAGCAATCTGCACTGTTTGCACGTCCATTAAAAAAAGGAAACAATATTATATATAATTTATGGAAACTTATCCAGGTAATAAACATGTATCAACATAATACCAACCTCAGGGTAATGGTTATGTTCCAAACTTGTTGCATTGGAGCCATGGATATATGGCTATCTTTTATGTATCTGTTTAGAGACCATCTAGGATAAAAGTAAAGATAATTTCTGGGCAGAGGTCTTTGCAAAGTATATGGCAGCACAAAATGAAGGCAACTGAAATTTTTTTGTTTTAGAAAAGAGTACATTAGGAACTAGAGAAATGGCTCAGTGGTCAAGAGTACTTGCTGTCCTGCCAGAGGAGCCCAGTTAATTTCCATTACCCATGACTGGTGGTAGACAACTGTTTACGACTCGGTACAAGGGATTCAGTGCTGTCTTCTGGCCACTAGTAGGACCCACACAAACATGGAACACACACACAAACATGTACAAAGAAATAAATGTTGAAATTAAAAATTGCGCATTTACTAGGCATAGCAGCACATGTGGCCAGCATTTTATAAGGAGGAGCAGGAGAATCAGGAGCTCAGGGTATCCTTATATACACAGTTATTTCAAGGCTAATTTGGCTGTATAAGATCAAGTTTCCAGCAGAATTTTTAAACAAGCCCTTATTTTTATGTTAAAGGATGAAATAAGTAAAACAAGAAAGAATATTCTGTGGTACATGTGTGCGCGTGAATGTGTGTGTAGATGAGAACAGAGGTCCAGTTGTTGGGAGTCTTCCTTGTCTTTTTCTACTTTATTTTCCATACAGGGTCTGTCACTGAACCTGAGCTCACTAATCTGATTAGAGAGGTTGGCTAGAAAGTTCCAGGGACCTACCTCTTTGCTGCTCCTGCTCCTGGGGTTAAAGACATACACTATCACGCTTAGCTTTTTTTGTGGGTTCTGAGATCTGAACTTGTGTGACAAGCACTGTGCAGACTAAACCATTTCCTTAACCCAAGTGTGTGTTTGTTTTGTTTTGTTTTGTTTTTTTTTCCGGAGCTGAGGACCGAACCCAGGGCTCTACCACTGAGCTAAATCCTCAACCCTGTGTGTTTGTTTTAACTTGATGGATAAATTACAAATGAAGGTTGAAAAGCTTTTGTTAGTTTTAGAAAGGCTTTTTTTTTTTTTTTTTTTGTAGATAGTAGCAGAAGGGTAGTGAAGAGATTTAATAAATTGAGGTAGAGAAACCATTTAAAGGAAATAAAGTTTTAGGTAACTTGTATAAATTAAAATAATTTATCTGGAAGTAGTGTATATAGAATTTTAGAAATTGTAAGGATATGAAAAATGGAATCAAGTTAATAAAAGTAGATCATTTGAAGGACAAAGAAGGGTTACAATAAAATTTGTAATGTTACCTACTTGTAATCTTGTCAGCTTTGCTCAACAAGTTAAGGCTATGATCTTTGAGTTGATCCTGTTAAATCCCCTCCTTTTCTTGACCATTAGAGGCCCAAGAATTCCCTGAAAATGTTTAAATAGTAGGTTTCTGATTGTTTTCTTTTATAACCTTAATTTTTTTTAAAGATTTATTCATTTATTATATATAAGTACACTGTAGCTGTCTTCAGATACACCAGAAGAGGGCATCGGATCTCTGTACAGATGGTTGTGAGCCACCATGTGGTTGCTGGGATTTGAACTCAGGACCTCTGGAAGAGCAGTCAGTGCTCTTAACCACTGAGCCATCTCTCCAGCCCTATAACCTTAATTTTTATTCCCCCTTCATCTTTCTGTTTTAGTTTCAGAAAACATGTTTCATTGATGATATCTTTTTTATTTTTGCATTATTTCTAAGGGCTTTTGTTTATAAGATGATTAATCAGTTTTGTGTAATTATTCTGTCCCCTTAATTCAGTCTTTAGTGAGATTCTTCAAAGATATAGCAGAATAGTAATTTGTTTTTACTTTTTGGGTTATTGTTGAATAACAAAATAGTGCCACATATTTTAGCATTGATGTTTTTAGAAAGTACCCTGACTTGGACAATAAAACTTAATTGTTATATGATTTCAATGAGACTATCTTTGATACTTATTATTTTCTCTGCCCCCTGGAAAGAAGATCTCAGTAACTTTGGCTGACCACAAAGTTATCAGATACCCAAGGATAGTTTAGAACTCTTTAATTTTACTGCCTCTTCTTGGTATTGTAAGCATGTGTCACCATGCTTGGCTTAATACTTGTTCTTATACAGTGAGTTATGAGTTATGTTCAGAAAGCTGCAGTCAATGTGGTTGTTAAGGTTTTCATTTTTGGATACAGAAAATAATATTCAATGAGACTGCTCATGTTTCTATCTTTTGTGTTCCAGTTCTTTTGCCAAGAAAATGGTTTGCCCAGTCCTGAACACATACTGTCCTTTCTGATGGGACAAGATCCAATATGAATGTAAGTGATGGAGGAAGACGACGCTTTGAGGATAATGAACACACATTGCGAATATATCCTGGGACAATTTCAGAAGGAACAATTTACTGTCCAATTCCTGCCAGAAAAAACTCCACAGCTGCTGAGGTGATTGACTCCCTTATAAACAGACTTCACCTAGACAAGACAAAATGCTACGTTTTAGCAGAGGTAAAGGAATTTGGTGGAGAAGAATGGATTCTCAATCCAACCGACTGTCCAGTTCAGCGAATGATGCTGTGGCCCCGAATGGCTTTGGAAAATCGCCTAAGTGGGGAGGACTATCGCTTTCTTCTGAGAGAAAAAAACCTCGATGGATCAATTCATTATGGTAGCCTCCAGTCATGGCTACGGGTAACCGAAGAACGCCGAAGGATGATGGAGCGGGGTTTTCTTCCACAGCCTCAACAGAAAGACTTTGATGATTTATGTAGCTTGCCTGATTTGAATGAGAAAACTCTCTTAGAAAACCTACGGAATCGCTTTAAGCATGAAAAAATTTATACTTATGTTGGCAGTATTCTAATAGCTATTAATCCATTCAAATTTCTTCCTATTTATAACCCCAAATATGTCAAAATGTATGATAACCACCAGCTGGGAAAACTTGAACCCCACATATATGCTGTGGCGGATGTTGCTTATCATGCCATGCTTCAGCGCAAAAAGAATCAGTGTATTGTGATTTCAGGAGAGAGTGGTTCTGGGAAGACTCAAAGCACAAACTTTCTTATTCATCACCTTACTGCCCTCAGCCAGAAAGGATTTGCCAGTGGAGTAGAACAGATTATTCTTGGAGCTGGACCAGTACTTGAGGTAAGGTATATAGAAATAATTTTCTCTTTCTCAACCCACTCTCCCTTTTGTTAAAGACAAAGTCTCTTTATATAGCTCTAGCTGTCATGTGTCCAGCAACTCACTATGTAGACCAGGCTGGCCTTGAACTTATAGAGATCCACATTCCTCTTCCTCCTTAGTTCTGGGATTAAAGGCATGTGCCACCACACTCAGCTAGAAGTACTTTTCTTAAATCTAAAAGAAAAGATTGGTAAATCTGAGAAGATGAAATGAAACTACTAGAATAGACATCATTTTTTTGTGACCAAGGGAAGCTCAAAGTGGCAAAGAAACAAGGTAGTTATGATAGTAATAACTTAATTTTATAGGATTCTTATATGAGTTAGGATTGAATCTCAGTGATAAGCACACATTACTTGATAAGTGCAAACCATAGATTCTAATACCAGTACCATCAAAAGAAGAAAGCCAAAAGAGTTTCTTTTGAGTCACTGGAATAGTTGTCTATCTCTTTACAAAGAAGCAGGGCAAAGTTCTATTTGTATTTGGCTTGACAAAGGAGATGAAAACTGGAATTTAATGTGATACTTCTGGAAATAAAATTTCTCCAGGAGGTGTGATTATTAATTTTTTTTTGCCATGAGGTGTGTTTTATTTTCATCAATCATAAAAATAATTTTCTATAATATCCCAGAGCAAACCAGTGAAATTTGGCAGTCTGATTAGTGTGTGTGGGGTCCCCTTCAGAGACCCAGAGGCCGGTGGTATCGGCGCAGAGTGCCCCGGTTCACAGTGCAGCTTGTGGCTACCATCTATCTTGCAGGTGGCTCTTCGTCCACCTCACGAGGGGGTCTTGGAGATGAAGGGGTGGGGTGGGGAAATCTTCCTAGGCTTGTAGGAGATTTCGCTCCTCTTTTCCTGTTCAGTGGTCTCTTTGGTCGGCAGGGTATTCTCCTGTGTCAGGTTTTCTTCAGCTTGGCCTTATTGAAGCTGGTGATTTCCCCCATGTCTGACTTGTCTGCCATTTCCTTACAACTCGTGGATTCTCGTTCTGAGCTTGTGCTCCAGGTGCTCCCACTTGCATTGCTGCAACCAGAGACATATTAGTTTTGTTACTCCTGTGTGGTTGTTTTATGATTTGTGAACAAATATTTTAAATACTGTATTCTTTTTTACATGGGATCATATAATTCTCCATTTTTTTTTTTTTGTGGTTATGATAGAATGGGAACATGTAGAGATGCCCACACATACTAATGTTCTCAGGTTTTTCTTTGAGATTTTGTATGTTCTTTGAAGCACTCTTTTCACCCTTAATCTGGTAAATATCCATCAATTTTTCTCTTTTATTTTCTACTGTCATACAGCCTCAAATTGAAACACAAGTTTGAACGCTTTCCTGAATATAGATATGTTCCTTGACATTGGCAAAAGTCTTTCTACATGTGTAGCAATTTTTAATACCTTTTTTCTTTTAGAAATTTTACATTATTTTATGTATATGAGTGTTTTGTCTGCATGCATGTTTGTATGTGTTCAATGCTGGCAGAGGCCAGAAGAGGATATTGGATCTCTGGGAGCTGAAGTTTTCAATGCATATTAGCCCCATTAGAATTGAATCCTTTGTTTTTTTTTTTTTTTTTTTTTTTTTGGTTCTTTTTTTTCGGAGCTGGGGACCGAACCCAGAGCCTTGCGCTTCCTAGGTAAGTGCTCTACCACTGAGCTAAATCCCCAGCCCCTTGAATCCTTTGTTAAAGTCACACCGAGGTACTTTATATTATTTGGGTCTATTATGAAGGGTGTCGTTTCCCTAATTTCTTTCTCAGCTTGTTTCTCTTTTGTATAGAGGAAGGCAACTGATTTATTTGAGTTAATTTTATACCCAGCCACTTTGCTGAAGTTGTTTATCAGCTTTAGTAGTTCTCTGGTGGAACTTTTGGGATCACTTAAATATACTATCATATCATCTGCAAATAGTGATATTTTGACTTCTTCTTTTCCGATCTGTATCCCCTTGACCTCCTTTTGTTGTCTGATTGCTCTGGCTAGAACTTCAAGAACTATATTGAATAAGTAGGGAGAGAGTGGGCAGCCTTGTCTAGTCCCTGATTTTAGTGGGATTGCTTCAAGTTTCTCTCCATTTAGTTTAATGTTAGCAACTGGTTTGCTGTATATGGCTTTTACTATGTTCAGGTATGGGCCTTGAATTCCTATTCTTTCTAGGACTTTTATCATGAAGGGGTGTTGAATTTTGTCAAATGCTTTCTCAGCGTCTAATGAAATGATCATGTGGTTTTGTTCTTTCAGTTTGTTTATATAATGGATCACGTTGATGGTTTTCCGTATATTAAACCATCCCTGCATGCCTGGGATGAAGCCTACTTGGTCATGGTGGATGATTGTTTTGATGTGCTCTTGGATTCGGTTTGCCAGAATTTTGTTGAGTATTTTTGCGTCGATATTCATAAGGGAAATTGGTCTGAAGTTCCCATGATTCTGAGGTTGCTGGGACCAAAAAACATGTTTTTTTTTGTTTGTTTGTTGTTTTTGTTTTTCTAACACAGATTGTTTTCTGTGTAGCCCTGGTTGTTCTGGAATGATGTGTAGACCAGGCTGGCCTCGAACTCACAGAGATCCATCTGCCTCTGCCTCCTGAGTGCTGGGATTAAAGGCATGGCCTGGCAAAGGAACATTTTCATTTTATTAATTTTGTGTGTGTACATATGTATGGATGTATGTTATATGCACATATGTATGTGGATGGAGATACCTGTAGACATAGAAGTAGAAACACATTGTTCTGTACTGTCATTGTCTGTCATTATTCCTTTGAGGTAGGGTCTCTCACTAAATCTGGAACCAGTTGAATGGCCAGCAAGTCTCGACCTTCCCCCTCTCTGTCTGCCTATTGTGTTTGCATTACAGGTGTTGTTCATCTGCACACTGGGCTTTTTCCAGGAGTGTTATTATCTGAATTCACATCACACTTGCACAGCAAGTGCTCTTCAGAACTGAGCTATTTTTTATTAGAGTAAGGTGAAAATCTATGGTTTTTGTTCAGCTTTCCATTATTTTCTTTTATTCTCCATCAAATATGCCTTACTGTTTTTTCATTAGTCTAAAGACTAAAGAATGCTTAAAAGTTATTTTTAAATAAAAACTATTTATTTTTACAGGCCTTTGGAAATGCAAAGACAGCTCATAATAACAATTCAAGTCGTTTTGGCAAGTTTATTCAAGTAAATTACCAAGAAACAGGCACTGTACTTGGGTAAGTACTGCTACTTTAGAAGCACACACACACACACACACACACACACACATGTATATGTATTATATATGCACGTGTTTGGTACATATACACATACATATATTAAAATCTATTTTATTTTCAGTGTATGTGTATACCACATAAATTCAGTGCCCTTGGAAGACAGAAGAGAGGGCATCAGATTCCCTGGAACTGGAGTTACAGATGATTGTTAGCTGCCATGTGGGAGCTAGGAATTATACCCAGATCCTTTGAAAGAGCAGGCAGTGCTCTTAATTGCTGAGTTATTTCTCCAGCTCCTGGAGCTTATTTGTATTTTAGTTATTACTAGTTTCATAAACTATGAATTATGACCTTGGTATCTGCATAAAAATTGTTTCCTCATTTTTGGTCGGTTTAAACTGAGAAAGTTGTAAAACTAATTATAATTCTTAACATGCTTATACTTGTTAACTGTTAACAGTTTCATGCATTTAAGTTCATATTATAAATTTTTAAAAATTTATTTCCAAGTTAGGAAATGACACTTTAATTATTTTATTTCTGAAGATAATCACACTTTCCTACATATCCAAATTAGTATTCTCCCAATCAAGGTATTTGATTTTGATACAATAAAAATCTTTACATTTTCTGTGACGAGTCATCTGGTTGTTCTAGCAACGTTCTAGAGAATTCTTTAGACCAGGTTTAGGTAGATTCATAGCAGAAGGAAATGGAAGTTATAGAGTTCCCTGTATCATTTCCATCTCTTCCAGCATAGCTTCCCTTGCTATAAATATTTGGTGTTGGTACGCTCTGTTTGCTAAAGTTGATGAGCAGTGTTGTTGCTGCATCCATGTTAATTGTGAAATCCATAACTTGTATTAAAGTTTGCTCACTGTGTTTTACATTCTTTTGGCTTTGAGAACTGCAGAGATGCCATTTGCAGTTGTCATTTTAGTACAGACAGCATAGCTTCACTGTGCTCAGAACAGTCTGCGTTTGGCTCATTCAGCCTCGTTACCTTTCAGGTCTTGGTAACTACAGACCTTTGCCTATCTCCATACCATTTTTTCCAAAATGTAGAGATAGAATCATATTGTATGCAGCTTTTTCAGGTTGGTAACTGTGTACTTAAGGATCTTCTGTAGCTGTTACTTTTATTGGCTTAACATTTAATTTCGTGGTTATTTTAGAGATGACTGACATCTTTGTACTTTTTAGAAGTACTTAATTTTTTTGTATATTTGAGTTTATTTTTTAAGTATATTATGGGTATGATTTTTCTCTTGCATAATGGTTTCTTACTGCTTATTGTTCGTTTGGGTGAATCTATTGATTTTTATAGTTTTACATCAGTGCTTTGATGTACTGATTGTACTTTACTGGCTGTCTTGATTGTTCAAAGCGTATTATATTACTTGTAAAAGGACCCGTAGCTCACTTGGGCTTGGCCATTGCGTTATATCCTAGTCCTACTTCTGGCCCTAGCTCTCTGCTTCTGGTGCTGCCGAGAAGAGGAAAAAGCTGTTCTAAGCTCCCACTCTGAACCAAGCCATTCTGCCATGGTGGTCTGCCTCCTGAACCATGAGATAAAATGAAATAATTTCTTTCATAGATTTTTTTCTATAAGGTATTCTGCCTCAGCAATGAGAAAATGTAACTAACATAGCCAACTTTTCATTGCTAAGACAAAATACCAGAGATAAAAGAAGAAAGATGTTGTTTAGAGTCGTCTTTGTAGAAGTATAAATCCATGATCTATTGGCTGTATTGTTTGTGGTTCTGTGGCAGGCAAGAGTATCATTGCTGGGATTGTGGGATAGACTACATGATGATAACCACAACATGGCTAGAAAGCAAGCAAAGAAGAGGGAAAGGTAGAGGAAGATGCTCGAATCCCCTGTAAGGGCACACTTTAACTACCTAATTTTCTTCCACTGAGGCTGTCTCCTTCTTTCTAGTACTATAGGCTGCTGGTTCAGTCTTTAGCCTATGGTCCTTTGTAGAGGATTTAAAAGCCAGGCCATTACACATACCACTATGTTATTTTTGTCTTTTATGTCAATACCATCTTCTCCATTAAGTAAAACTCAAGCTAAAGAACTTTTATTGTATTAACTAATTCAATATTAATTTGAGTTGTCTTGAGTTCATGTTAATTTTGCATATTAAATTTCATCAGTTGTTTTTGGGCTCTATGTAGATATCATGTCTTCCTTCTGAGATACATTGATACTGTACTTTTTTCTCCCTAATATTGAACTATTTTGCATTTCAGAAAAATTTGTTAGTATAAACAAACACATGCATATATACCATACATATAAATTACTATTTTTCTGTTTGATGGTTATTATTATGATTTTAATATCCCAAGAATTATATCTCAGTCTTATGTACTTCTGCATTAAAAAAAAGCATGCCAAAACTACTGTGTACATAACACTTTGGGCCATCTATGAAGAACCTAAAACCAATGTTATGAACAACCACAAAAGTCCATGAGAGATGTTCAATAGCTGTTTCATAAGTCATTTCTTCTCTTGGTTCTTAAGACTTATTAGTTTACAAAAGCTCATTTGTTACTTTTTCTCTTAAAAGGGGGATATAGTCAAGGACTTAGGCTTAGTGTTGTGTTTCAGAAGAGAATGGTAATAGGTAAAGTCATGTATATTGCTTTTAACCTCAAATGTAATAGTAATCTTCATTGAATAAGATAGTTAGTGAATTAGGAAATAGATGTCTAGTTTCCTTTATTGAAGGAATGCAGGCGCTTCTGTTGATTGCATAAAAAAGTTTATAAACTTTTCCATGGTGAACAAAAACTGAATAAACAACATATTTGAATTGAACATTATTATTAACTCATGTTTTATTTATTTATTTATTTTTTCTTTTCTTTTTTTTTCGGAGCTGGGGACCAAACCCAGGGCCTTGTGCTTCCTAGGCAAGCGCTCTACCACTGAGCTAAATCCCCAACCCCTCATGTTTTATTTATTAAGCATAGATTTGTGGGATGCATTTTGAGTAACAGGCATTGTTCTAAATATTGAAGATTAAAAAAACCCCATGTAAGCATGTTTTTTTACCTTTGACATTTTCATTGTTTGTTGGGGAAATAGATACTCATAAATTGATTACAGTAAATGATAAGTTGACTGGTGTGTTTCTGGAGGCCTTATGGGAAACATTGGTTTTATGTTGGGTATTAAAAATTTGCCAAGTGGAAGGACTAGGAAATAATTTTATGAAGTGAGGAATTATCATTAGTAAATGACTGCCATTATAACAACATCTTGTTGTAGTTGAAGAGGCAAGAAAAGTGGGTATAGCATTGTCATAGAGGTCAGATGGTCAAATTGAATATAAAACTAATATAATAATCTTGACATTGTGAGGTAAATTTTAGATAATTTTATTTTAAAAGTCGAATATACACAAAATAGAGAAAAAACAGAGAAAGGACATCCTAGGTAGATTCAACAATGATTAAGTCTTGCCATATTGAATTCATCTGTCTCTTCTTTTTCTATGCTGGTTTTAAATGGAATCCCAAACACAGATGATGTGCTCAGCATTGTGGTGAGCAGATAAATGTAGAGGCATAACATGACTGTCTCATTCTCTGAATTGGTAATTATTGTTCTCGGAGAACTCAGAGATTAGGATAAAAGATAAAGAGATGTCTAGGAAATAGTAAAATTGAATGATTTGATTTGTAGTGAAATCAGGCATGGGTTCATACTTCTACAGTGGTTGTGTTGCTGATTTCTAGTGGATGCTTTTGTCTTGTTTTTTCTTTTTTTGAAACAGGGTTTCATTGTGTATTTACTCTTGATATGCTCACCTGCTTATCTCACTCATTAGCTATTTGATGACTTAGGGTTTTGAGAATTTAACATGGATAATGCTAATATCATCTATAACAGTTATAGTGGTGAATGTGCATCTGGAAAATGATCCTTTTAGCTTTGAATTTCTAAATAAATAAAATCTACTGTATATTAAACTTTATTATTTATATGAACTAATTTTTATTATTTCAACCAATTTTATTTTTTTCTAGGGCCTATGTTGAAAAATATCTTCTGGAAAAATCTAGACTTGTTTATCAAGAGCATAATGAACGGTATATATTTTTTTATTTGTATAATTAGATCAAATTTGCAGCATCATACAGATTCTCTTTATTTGTATGTTATTACCCTTAATTCACTGTATATTATGTATAGATTTTGTATTTGTATTAACTACTATTTCTTGGGTAGAATGCTATATTTCTAAATTCAGTTGGAAGATTTTCATTGGATATGCAGAATTGTTATTCTTTCTTCGTTCTAGATAAATTTAGGTCAGGAACGTAGTTTATTTACTTATTTATTTATTCTTGAGACATCTGTGTAGCAGTACGCAGGTAGATACTCCAATTGAACCCAGCAGTGCGAGGTACATTCCTCACTACATGCCCCAATGTTCTGGGTTCCCAAATGAAAGACACATACACACAGCATTTATATTTTGATATTCCTTAAACAGCTCAATGGTTGGGCCACTTCCTAATGTCCACATGGCTAATCCACCTCTCTCTGATATTTCCAAGTCATTACTTACTAAAGTTTATACTACATTTTAGCTGCCCTGGACCCAGTTGGGCAGCCCTCCTGGGGCCACTCTTCCCTAGCTTCTACATGGTGACTGTGCTCTCTGTTCCGCATATTCTCAGGCTCAGAGTCTTGTTTCTCCTTTTCTCAGCATGACAGTTCTCTTTTCCTTCTCCTTCCTCTGTCTCTTGCCTGGAAATCCTAAAAGTCCTGCTTCTGTTTTCCTTGTCCAACTATTGATCACTGGCAACTTTATTTACCAAACAAAACCAACTGGGGGCAGGGTTCTCTCAGTGTTTTACATGTGGACGTGTAGATTCTTGTGCAATTTTGGGGACCCAAATTAACATAATACAAGTAGCATTAGTCCAAACTCAAAGCATTACCCCCCTTTTTTTGAAAAGTTGCAAACTTTTTTATTTTGAGATAAAATATAAGAAGTAAAACTAAACTCTTATTACAGATTGAAAACTATGCAAGTGATTCTCCTTTCTAACATCATTTTGCATCCAAAATGGACATTGATTCTTTTAACTTAAAGGATTGTACAAATATATGCATATACAATATATACAATATATAATACAAATATTTTATTTGTTTATTTTAATATTTATTTTATGTATATGAGTATACTGTAGCTGTCTTCAGACACGAAAGAGGGCATCAGATTTCATTAAGGATGGTTGTGAGCCACCATGTAGTTGCTGGGAATTGAACTCAGAACCTCAGGAAGAGCACTCAATGCTCTTACTCATTGAACCATCTCTCTAGCCCACAAATATTTTATAATTATGTGTATGTGTGTATCTACGTGTGGATATATACACTTTGTAGATACCCTCTGAGACCAGAAGAGGGCATTCAATCCTCTGGGGCAGAAATTAAGGGCAGGTATAAATGACCTGACAGTGTTGCAACTGAATTCAGCTCTTCTGAAAGAGCCATGCTCTTAGTCACCGAGCCATTTTGCCAAGCCTGACATTAACTTTTCCTGATGGTGCATTCCCCCCTTTTTGTCCAGTTAAAAATGCTCTTTTCTCTCAGATATAAATTGAGCACAGTTACAACAATTATGTAAATTGTATACATTTATAGCATCCAGTGTATCAATTTTGTCAATTTAGATACAATACTCTTATAATTTAGTCTTAGAGAGTTTACAGTTTTATACCTGAACTATGTTTTGATTTTAACTATTACCATCTGAAAACTACCCTTTCAAATCTAGAACATCTTCCTGAATGCTTAACAACTTAAGTTTGATTATGAGGCTATATAACTATTCTTCAATCCTGTCAGCGGTCTGAGAATGAATTGAATATTACATGAATATGTAGGCAGAACAAAAACATTGTTTTCAAAACTTAATTTGTAGAGCCAGCTTATTGCCTGGACAGTCCCCTATAGTCCTAATAACATTGGAGTATCTGTCTTCAGCCTTCTGGCCCAGAACCATCTGACAGATTTTAAGTGAAACAGGAATTATGGAGGACTAGCTTACCCTGTATTGGTAGAGCTAAGCTGTTGTCAATCAACATGTGTCCTTTGCTGGACAGTATTTTCTTTCTTTCTTTTTTTTTTTCCTTTTCTTTTTTTCGGAGCTGGGGACCGAACCCAAGGGCCTATACTTGCTAGGCAAGTGCTCTACCACTGAGCTAAATCCCCAACCCCTGGACAGTATTTTCTGTCTGCAGTTCTTGCCCAGTGGCTACCTTGCCACAATTGGAGCAACTCCATATGGAGGTAATGATGCTCTGTGTCTTTGAATTGTGGCTTGGGCCTAGCAGACATGTCTCCTAGTCAAAAGATCTATTAATAATGAGTTGATTTTAAATGTCATATTCTGTGGATCTCTGATGCTTTTGAAGACAATATGTATATAATGTATCTAAACTGTTACACCTTTAGCTATTTACTATTTGAATAATATTGAAAACATTTTATTATAATTAAATCAGAATCTAATATTACCATGAGTTTACTACCTGACCTACTTGCATTACTTAATCATCCTAAATAGTTTGTAATAGCAGCTATTAGAAGGACTGGGTCTAGCCTTGTATTCTTGAATGAGTTGCATAGGCACAATGCCTATCTAACTGTAACAAAATTAATTTAAAATTTGTATCAATATACAAAGATTTATACCAATGAAAACTTTAAACTTGTATCATTGTATATAGTTTGTATCAATGAAGGAAAATATAACTTCAATTCTGCATCAGAATTTACTGAGTTCTACCAATATAAGATTATGGCTGTAAAATTTTTGTATAAGAGTAAATTTAGTAATCCATCCCATATATCTTAATTTCTTCTTCTTTTTTTTTTTCTTCTTTTTTTTTTTGGAGCTGGGTACCGAACCCAGGGCCTTGCGCTTGCTAGGCAAGCGCTCTACCACTGAGCTAAATCCCCAACCCCTATCTTAATTTCTTATATTACTCTACCCCCCTTTTTCTTTTCAACTCCCTTTCCTTTACCTAAGAAAGAAAGGCTAGAGAAGAGGAAAGGAAAGACAGAAATTCCCAAGTCTAAGCTCACTATTTAGTTTTTCCCTGCCCAAAATTACAATCATTTTCAAATTATCCGTTAAAATGAAAATTTATAATTTACAAAATAACCATAACTAGACACCCAAGTCCAACAAATCGGGATAACCCCTCCATAGCTTCTTTTGCTGAATTGTGGCAGTGAATATTTTTTTTTTTTTTAAGGGCTGGGGAGGGGTAGGAAAATTGGAAAAAGAGGTTAGATAGACTTAAGAAAGCTAGCTTTAGGGGGCTGGAGAGATGGCTCAGTGGTTAAGAGCACCAGCCGTTCTTCCAGAGGTCCTGAGTTCAATTCCCAGCAACCACATGGTGGCTCACAACCATCTGTAATGGGATCTGATGCCCTCTTCTGGTGTGTCTGAAGACAGCTACAGTGTATTCATATAAATAAAAAAATAATAAATCTTAAAAAAAAAAAAAGAAAGCAAGAGCTTTAGCATTTGTTATCTACTCTATATTCTTTTTTTTTTTTTTAAAGATTTATTTTATTTATATGTGAGTACACTGTAGTTGGTCTTCATACACTTCCGATGGTTGTGAGCCACCATGTGGTTGCTGGGAATTGAACTCAGGACCTCTGGAAGAGCAGTTGGTGCTCTTAACCACTGAGCCATCTCTCCAGCCCCATTCTACATTCTTAAAAAGTTCAGGGCTTGACTGATGTTCTGACTGGATCTTTTGAAAGTCTGGATGAACTGAGGTCCTCAGGAATCAGCAGGTATTTCTGAAGCTGTTCTGGGAGCAAGTCTCTGGAAATAGCATCAGGTGAAGCAAATTAATCAGGAAGTAGGAACAGGTGAAAGACAACTTGTCTTTTTTATGACAAAACAAAATAAAAAACGTAACTAGAATGTTCATTCTGTGCTTTGTTCCCTACAGGAACTATCATGTATTCTATTACCTCCTTGCAGGAGCAAGTGAAGAAGAGAGGTTAGCATTCCACCTTAAGCAGCCTGAGGAGTATCATTTTCTCAACCAGGTAAGAATTCATGAAAAACATTTTGAAATGTAGGGAATAATTAACATTTTATTACTGAGAAAGTTTTGTAGTGCCTTTGTATGTTTTGCATTTATTTAGACTGTTTAAAAAGTTACGTGGTATGCCTTCCAAATTTAAAAAGGATTATCTACTTCAGATAGTGATAAAATTATGTATGTTTTATGTGAATTTTGTGTGATTCTTTTAAGAATATTAAGCTGGGTACTTTCTTATCAGAAAAATGTTACTTTTTTTTTTGTCATGACTGACCTTTTACATACCCCAGGATATTAAGTGTAACTGTTGATTAATGCTTATGAATTGCAAAGAGATGCTTTGAACTTGATTTGCATGGTTTGCAGTCTAATGCACATATGCCTGCATGCTATGATAGTGGCATAGAGTATCACTGTATAATTTAATGAACAGTCCTCTTAAACATCCTGTAGGAAGGAACCCAAGCATAATAGCTCATTCCTGTAATTCTATCATTTGGGAAGCTGATGCAAGAGGATTACCATGCTTGGTCTATGTAATGAATTCTAGGGCAGCTTGGGCTACATTGTCATTTCTCATGGTAAAAACAAAATATAACAAAGCATCATTATGAAATTTCTCAGAAGCAAAGATTTAGAGAATATATTTTTTCTTTAAAATTAAAAATTCAGCTTTAAACTTCCATATTGAAGAATGACCATGCATTTTCAGGATATAGATTTCTCTATTTTTCTATTCTTCATATTAAAATTCTAAATCCAATTAATAATGGAATTATTATATCACTTAAAGAATAAATAATCTATATTATACCACTTAAAGAATAAAATATCCCTCATTTTATTTGAGGGAAAGTATAATATTTATGGGAAAAATTCTGTATGACAATGAAAAATACCATTAGGATTTTTTAAAAATATACTTGAGTAAAAAATTATTTATTAAACATTTTAAAAGCAACACAATGGACTTTTCCTCAAATGTACAGTGTGCTCTACCTGGTATTTTCTAACTTTACAACTTCATATTAATATAAACTACCTTAACTTTATGTTAAAAGATTCAGAAGTTAGAAATTACATCACTTTCTGTTTGAGTGCTAGAATTTTTTAACTATACAAAATTAAGTGTATTTTTAAAAATTACTAATTCAGCCCCTGAGTAATTATTTTTTTAAACCATGTTGTAAGCACTTAGGAATGAGATGATAGTTTTTACTGACTCAGTGTTTTATAGTCCTTCTGACTTTTTGTGTAATGAATGGCTATGGCATACTTGCATAATATCAGTACTTAAAGTATAAAGAACTTAGTGACTAATACAAATATCAGAGCCACTGGGCAAAGACATGTATAAGTTGAATAGAATAATATACAATCTCCTAGAATCTGAATATTTATCTAGTTTTTATTAGAGTATGTTACTATACAAAATAACTATTCTTTGGATAGTAAATAGTCTTGCTTTCTGAATATTGCATCTCAGAGATATTACAGAAGGATCATTCCACCCTAATAACTTCTACCTAATCAATGTGCCTTACTTTCAGATAACAAAGAAACCCCTCAGACAGAGCTGGGATGATTATTGCTATGATTCTGAGCCGGTCAGTACAAGTACCTAAATATTTTTGGTTCCTGTTAAAGGGACTTCACATTGCTCATTTGCATTCACCATTATCAGTCAGCATGAAAATGAGCTGATATACCAACAGTGAGAGGAAAGAGGATCACTAGTTTTTATTACTTTAAATGATTGATTTGCATGTAATAGTTTGTTGCTAGCCCATTTTTCTATTTTTATATATTCATACATTTTATATTTATAAATTTATATACTTTATTAATATTTTATATATTTTATTAATCGATTTAACATTCACTTTCACGAACAGTAAATTGACTGTACCTGATTTCCAGCACTGAAGTGGCTCTGTTTCAACTCCAGTAATTCCCCTTCCTCCTTGAGGTTTTTATTGTTTTGTTTTAGTGCAGTGTGACTGCTAGCTATGTTCTTTACCATTAAGCTTCATCCTTAGTTTGATACTTACTTCTTAGAATTATTTTTAGTGGGCTAAAGAGATAGCTTAGTGGTTAAGAGTGCTTGCTGCTTTTCCAGAGGGTGAGAATTTGGTTCCAAGCACCCAGTTTCAAGTGGCTTGTTACAACTGTCTGTAACTCCAGCTCCAGGTGATCTAATGTGCCCTCTGGCCTCTGAGGATATACACCCCATTCACATTTAAATACACATATATGAATCAAATAAAAATAAATCTTTAGAAAATAAAGTGACTTCACTTTTTAGGAACTAGGAAGATAGCTCATTGGAGGCAATGCTTCTTGTACAAACATGAATACTGGAGTTCAGATTCTTAGTGTCCATATAAAAGCCTGGTGTGGTGCAGGTCTGTACTCCACAGCTGAGGGCATACAAAGACAGACCTCAGGAACTCTTTGGCTAGACATTCTAACTGAAATAATAAGTTACAAGTCCGAGAGATCCTGTAGCAAATAGATAAGGTGGAGAGTGTTAGAGGATGACACCTGATGTCAGTTTCTGCCTTTCACATGTATTGGGTATTAATATTTTTCATATAATAAATGTTTATTATAAATGTTCCTTTTCTCTGATTTTTTTTTTTTTTTGTTAACGTATAAGAGAAGCTCCTATAAAATTTTTGCTTTGCAGGGAAAAGGTGCCTTTAATCCCAGCACTTGGGAGGCAGAGGCAGGTGAATCTCTCTGAGTTTGAGGCCAGTTTGGTCTACTGAGGGAGTTCTAGGATACCCAGGACTACATAGAGAAATCCTGTCTTCAAAAACTGAAAAACAAACAACCAAACAACCAAACACAAAATCTTCTGCCTTAATCACCACCAAATTGTTGATATTCTTTTTTTTTTCTTTTCTTTTCTTCTTTTTTTTTTTTTTTTTTTTTTCGGAGCTGGGGACCGAACCCAGGGCCTTGTGCTAGGCAAGCGCTCTACCGCTGAGCTAAATCCCCAACCCCAATTGTTGATACTCTTATAAGCAAGATTATTTTATTGGGCTGGCGAGATGGCTCAGTAGTGAAGAGCATTGACTGATCTTTCAGAGGACCAGGGTTCAATTCCCCGCACCCACATTGCAGTTCACAACTGTTTGTAACTTCAGGATATGACACTCTCACACAGACATGCATGCAGGCAAAACACTAATGTGCATTTTAACAAAAGATTATTTTATGGAGCTAGAAAGATGTCTCAGAGGTTAAGAGCACTTTTGCTACTGCAGAGGACCATGGCTTAGTTCCTAGCACTCATGTTGACTCATGAGTGTCTAGGAACCTGTGTCCTATTTTGCTCTCTGAAGGAACCTACATTCATGTCTATATACTTATACATAGATACGTGGACATTACACAGAAATAAAAATCTTAAAAGATTACGGGAGGTTTTAACTGAGTTACATAAAGGCATATGTGGTAGAAGATGACTATGTGTAACTATGGTATACTTTATATAAGTACAAATTTGTAACCATAAAGTGATGACAAAAATGATTTTCGTTCAGTCTAAAGTTAGGTCACTTATATAAAGGCTGAAAGCATAGTTAACATCTAGCTATATTTATTAACTAATGAATTAGGTTTTAAAATTATTTTTCTCCTAAACGTAGCGTGTCTTAATCTTTGCTTTCTCGGCTTTCTCATTGCATGTCATTATAAACAATACTAATTGCAAAGTTTGCCTATGTCACTTGTGAAGCATCAGCATGTGTGGGTGCTAGGTTTTTCCTCCGGATAAAGTATACTTTCATCACTATTTCATAATCAAGAATGTATTGGTTTCAGACAATATTTTGGGAAATAGACATTTTAGTTTATGTATTATTGATGAATTAAAATAAAAAGTAATAATTATTTTACTCCAAAGAAGCTCTTCTGGTCTATATACGTATACATAGATCACATCAAGTGAATCATGCCTCTTTGGAAAGCAGGTAGACCACTGCAAACTCTCTGCAAATGTGATTGATTAGTAGTTCATACTTTGCTATGGAACTGTGGCTTGGCCTGCATTTGTCTGAAGTTAAAGGGTTTGCTGTGAGGACACTAGCTCATCCACTTACTGATGGTGACACCTTCAGAAGCTCACGTAATTCTTTTTTTTTCTTTTAATTTTTTTTAGTAAATCCTTTTATTTCTGTCTTTTATTTCAGAGAACAGTAGTTTTGTTCATGTCACCATGCAAGTGTTCTTGCATTTTGGGATATATAGCAAGACTCTCTCAAAAAACTATAGGCCTGTAACCTAGCACTCAGAAAGGCTGAGGCAGGAATATGTTAAGTTTAGACCAGCCTATGCTACTTAACAACTATGAGGCCAGATTGAGCTAAATACTGAAATTTTCTAAAAACAAACAAAAATATTTTTCAAAAATGGTCTTCAGAGTTTGTATTAAATTTGACAATATATATGTAGAATTTAATAGAGAACTGAACACTGAAGTGCTAGGAAAAAAATGTTACTTCTATAGTTGTTGCCATCATTTGAATCGGAGTACATCTTTTTTATTTAAAGGAATTTTGTAGCCATAATTTCTTTGTGTGTGTGTGTGTGTGTGTGTGTGTGTGTGTGTGTGTGTGTGTTTGTTTGTTTGTTTGTTTTTGTATTTGTGTAGGTACACATATGTAGAAACTAGAGAACAATTTTGTTGTTCTCAAGTGCTATCCACATTTATTTGTCTGTTTATTTTAAGACCATGTCTTTCAGTGGCTTGCAGTTTGGAAGTAGGCTAGACTGGCTGGCCAGCAAGACCCACTTCTCTGCACCTCCTAGTGACACTTGCCATCATGCCCAACTTTTAAAAATGTGGATGCTAGGGGTTGGGGATTTAGCTCAGTGGTAGAGCGCTTGCCTAGCAAGCCAAGGCCCTGGGTTCGGTCCCCAGCTCCAAAAAAAAAAAAAAGAAAAAAAAATGTGGATGCTAGAGATTAAACTCAAGCTTGCAGATCAAATATTTTACCTACTGGAGTACTGCCCCAGCCTATAATTTCCTGTTCTTAATCCTACTTTCAGCACAATTAGTCCTGTTTATTATACTTTTCAAATAATTAGAGCCAGACTATGATTACCTATCTATTTAGTCCTGGCTGTTTTGGAACTTGGTATGTAATGTAATTGTTTAAATTTTTTCTGTCTATTTTCCCAAGGCTCCAGTTTATTCATGATTTAGCAAAAAATAGGGATAAATATATGTTTATGCTTATATGTATTTATGTTAACACTTACCCTGGTAGCCTCAGACTCACAGAAATCCTCCTATCTCTGCCTTTAGGATTAAAGGCATTCGTTACCACACCCCACTCTTGATTCTTTTTCTTCCGAGTGAATTCTAAAAATCAAGTAATCATTCTATGTATCTTGTAGTTTATTCTTTCCTATTAGATTTTCTTGTGTTTGGGGAATAAATTAAACCTCATTGTCCCATGTAAGTTATTCAAACTTACATGACTAGTATTATAAACAGAATTGTATGTTACACACACACACACACACACACACACACACACAGACACACACACACCATACACAGATAGTCTCAAGGGGACATATAGTGAGAGAATTATTTTTAAGGAGTGACATTTGTTCATTATATAGTTCTTTAAGTTAATTAGAGTTATTGTGTTCAATTCAAGGAGTACTGTTGATTGGGAGAAAACAGTATTTGCAACAGATACATTATGGTTTGACTAGCTAATTAGTTATAAGGTATTCAACTATTGAACTTGTAATCTGTTTTGTTATATATAAGATTATTTCTTCATCTTGAGATTATAGAGAATATATCTGACTAGGAGATGATATGACTGGTGGGTAGATAATTAGTAAATGCATATTTTTCATATTCAATGGCTAATAGCATATGGAGATGTCTTTTCATTATCTTTAGGCTCTCTTGGCCTTTGCTTTGTCAATTATAAAATGTGGACGATAAATAAAATGCTTACACTGTGTGATGTTTTTGTGTTTGTTATTTTTGTCTTGCCTTGATTTCACTGCTGCTCAGAATGATCTCCAAGTCTGAGGCAATCTTGGAGCTTCATCTGACCTCATGCTTAGATAATAGGCCACCATGCCCAGCTTGATAAGATGTTAATATCTCTTCCCATTGTGACTTAATCCTGCTCTGTGCAGTTTCAGTCTAAAGGCCAGCCTTGTAATTGTTCAAAGTCTTTTCTGTTTGTTTATTTTCTCAAGACTCCAGTTTATTCATGATTTAGCAAAAAAAATATTTTTTAAAAACTAGGGATAAGTATACGTTTATACTTAAATATGTTTATGTTTACACTTAACAGTGCTTACAACTCTCTCAGTTCTAGTTTCATGTTGTTTCCCAGAGGTAACTTTGGGATCAAGTTCTAGTAATACACTGGGATGGTTGTTTTTAGTTTTTTACGGCCTAGATCATCTGACAAAGGAGTCTTAATTGAGGAATTGTCAAAATTAATTGGCTTCTGGGCATTGTTTGTGAGGGACTGTTTTGATTGTTAATGAATATAGAAAGATCTAGTCCATTGTAGGTGGTGCCATTTCATAATTTAGGGCTTTTTCCTGCCTGAGGATAGAGAGTACTAGGTGAGCACTACTAGTAAGCGGCCAGACACGCAAGGATTCATACGTTTATTTTCTCTCTGCTCTTGACTGACGATATGATGCTTTAAGTTCCTGCCTTGACGTCTCTGAAATGATGGGTTTTGTCTTGGAACTATAAGCTCAATAAATACTTTTTTCCCTCTAAGTTGCTTTTCATCAGGATGTTTAGGCTACCTTTTCCATATTTTAGATTTTTTTCTTTAGTTGTTTTTGAATCTCAGTGTGTTTAAAGACTGGCTACTGGGTCTCTTGTAAAATAAGGACAGTTTTGGTGTAGGAAATCAAGTCTATCCTTGCTTTTTCTCTGCAACTCTCATTACAGAAACAGTTACAGAAATCAAGATTTTTTTTTTTTTTTTTTTTTTTTGGTTCTTTTTTTCGGAGCTGGGGACCGAACCCAGGGCCTTGCGCTTCCTAGGTAAGCGCTCTACCACTGAGCTAAATCCCCAGCCCCAAGATAGTTTTAAAAAGTTAACTATGATTTTGTTGTTTCCTAAGACCATATTATACTTGTGAGTAAAAAAAAGTTTGACTGAGGATGACCGCAAGTATGATAGAGCTCTCTTCTCTTTCAGCATTATTTTTACTTCACTTTCCCACTATGTTAGGTTCCTGTTTCACTCACTTTTGCAGCAAATAAGAACCAAGTCATTTGTGACTCACTGCTGTATATGTTGCATTTATATAAACATTCTTATACTCTCTGTCATATTATTAAAAATGCATGATACACTTTAAATTGAATAAACGGAGGCCTTTGGTTAAATAAAAAAAACCTTTAAAAATGTTTCACTGTTTACATATGTGACTAAGTGTGATGGTCCACATCTGTGATCCCAGTACTTTTAGGTTGAAGCAAGACGTTTGCTGTGGGTTCAGGCCTGCCTGAACTCCAGAGAGAAATTGTGTTTATTTTTATGTAAGAGATTTTTGTATGATATACTTGACCATATTCTTTTTCCTCTCCTTAATTCTTCCCAGATGTTTTCTACCTTCTTACTCACCTAGCTTGATGTATACACAACTCTCTCTCAAAGGAAAAACAAAGTAAATAAAAACACAATAATACAAAATAATAAAAATAATCCAAAAGCAAACTAAACTGAAAAGTACACAGAAAGTCTGGAATCCTATTTGTGTTGGCCAACTACTCCTGGACATTAGGCCTGCTTTGGGGTACTTTTGATGTACCCCAGTGTCACCCCATTTGTTAAAAACTGATGCTCCCTTTCCCAGCAGTTACCAGTTCCAAATAGTTTTTTTGGTGTAACTTTGTGGTCACTTTCTCATTATGTTGTCAGTCTCTGAGTTCATAGGCATCAATCTTGTTGTATCTGTAAATGCTGTTTCTTTGGAGCCATTTACCACCTCTGGTTCGTATGATATTTCTCTATCCTTCATGTAGATCCTTGAGCCTTGAGAGGAGGGCTTTGAAGACACTCATTCCATTTAGGGTTGCCCAGTCCAAAGCCTCTTACCTTTTGCATATTGTAGGTCTCCTCTGTATTTCCCATCTACTGCAAGAAGAAGCTTATCTGATAAGGGCTGATCTGTGTGCTATATAGCAATATGTCATTAGGGGTCATTTTATTTTTCTGTTCCGTTAGCAAAGTGGTTCTCAACCTTCCTAGTGGTGTAACCCTGTAATACAGTTCCTCATATTAGGGAGGTCTTGGATTAAATTGGAAAACCATGCAATTGTTTTTGTTGTTACTTCATTATTGTAATTTTGCTACTCTTATGAATTGTAGTATTAATACCTGATGTGCAGGATGGTCTTAGGTGACCCTTGTGAAAGGGTCATTCAAGCCCCTAAAGGGGTCTCGACCCACAGCTTTAGAACTGCTGTTGTAGCAGAATAATAGTAGTAGTGTTTTTCCTACCACCCAAAACCTGTCTCGTCTCAGTTTCTTAGCCACTTTAATGGTGTCAGGTATGGTTTCCAGCTCATGAAATAGGCCTTAACCCTATTCAGGAAGTGGTTGGTTACTCCCATCACTTTTGTGCTACTGTTGCATCAGTATCTTGCAGCCAATTCACTGTTGAAGGTTGCAGGATTTGTAGCTGGGTAATATTGATGATTTTCTTCTCTTGTAGTATGCAAAGTAGCACCTTCCAGCATTATGAACTCTAATCAGTAGGACTGAAGCTTATAGTGGGCACCAACTTGATTTTTCCATTTTTGATGATGTAAGTAAGTGGTATCAGAAATAGGACCTTGCTATTAGGTTGTGGAGTATAATCAATAGCTTTGACAGTAGCCTGTGATAGTTGGAAAGAAATTCTATGGGACCCCTTTTGCCAGCTCAATAAGATGTAACCCATTCCTAGCACTCAGGGCTTTACTTGGTGGCTTAAAATGTCTAGTTGGGGTATTGTTTCCCCTATTATGTGGTTTCTTCTTTTAAATTCACTTTTGTGTATATATTTTAAGAAGTTTCTACAGTTGTAGGGTTCTATATAGCATTTCAGAGGGCTTTCAGTGTTAGTTGCTCATTCCCATATTCTCTTCTTTACGCTGGGCTCTTATTTACCTTCCCATTTAATCCTTCTCTTCTAGTTTCCTTGTTAACGCCTTATAACATTATATTCTGTTTTTCCTTACTTTGAAGATTCTCCTTCCCTCCTGGTTCATTACTATATACCCAACCTCCGAGGTTATTCTAAATGAAACATAGGGGTTTAAATCTTAGAAGTAGTATCCATATATAGAAAGTGTGCATTGCTTGTTTGGAAACAACAAAGCACAAATAAACAAGACTTTATTGCAGGCAAAAGAAAATTACTTAAACTTAGCTGTACCTTTTCATATGGAAAATTAAAATAATTAGTCCTCTAAACTAAAATCATGAATTTTAGACGTTATTTTAAGATGTAATCATGAAACCCTAATACCTAGTAAGTTTTTGAGCACGCTATATATACTCTGTAAATATGTTTAAAAAATGAAGAAGCACTTTATTTTTCAAGGTCATTTACTTCAGTATGTGATTCAGTGATTGTGCACGAAGTTTTGGGAGTGAAAGTATTTATAGACCAGAATAGACACAAAAAGATTTATTTAGGAAAATGACATTGCCGTAAGAGATAGTCTTTATAGGAGAACTGTCCTCTGAGAATGTGGGTTCCATATGTTAGTAGATAGACACATATTTCACTGTCTTGTTAAACAGTAAACTTTACATATCTATCGTCTTCCAATTGGCTGTTTGCGGTAAGGTGGCACAGATCATTAGGAGCTGGACTCTAAATGTTTGCTGAGGTTACTGGAATTAGGTCACCTGAGTCAGGGTCTGATTGTTCGCCAGCTTCTGTTTTTATTTTCAACCCGCTTTTTCACTTTTATTTCAGTAATTTGATCTCAGCACTGACTTGATGATTGTGGTTTTTGTTTAATAAAACAGATCTGTTCTTTTGTCTGTTGAATAATTAACATTCCCTAGGAAGATAGGCATTAAAAAGTAAATTGAAGTTTGAGATGTTATAGACAACCTCTCTATAAAGTGGTATGTGAACATGTGAAGGTACTGTGTGTATAATATTACTGTTGGCTTTTCTGAGCTGAAACGCAAAGGTTACACTGAAAAACATTCTTTGGTCAGTTGTTGTTTTATTTCATATGTTTTGAGATGGGATCATGCTTTGTAGTATAGCCTAACACAGAGTTTGTGGTTCCCTTGCCTCTGTATCTGGACTGTTGGGATTATAGGCATATTCACTCTCCTCCCCCCCTCCCCTCCCCTTCCCCCCCCCCACACACACAGAGTTTTTTTCTGTGTTCATGTGTATATGTGGTTTGCTTCTTTGTACATGTGAGTACCTGCCAAAGTCAGAAGACCTCAGAGCCGACTGAGCTGGAGGTCAGTTGTAAGTTGTCCAGTGCGTGTTGGGAGATGAACTCAAGTCCTCTCCAAGAGTAGCAAGCACGCTGAATGTCAGTATCATCTCTCCAGCTCGTAAAATATTTAATATAAATATAGTGCTCAACAACCATTTTCTTTCTGTCACCTGGCTTTAAACTCTTTGTGTAGCTGAGACTATCCTCAAATTCCTCATTCTCCTCCTCCTACCCGCTTAGTGCTAGGGTTGCTGCACATGCTACCTCTTTGGAGTCCATACCTACTTTAAAAAGTATAATTTAAAACTATTATTATCTATCTGTACATAGGTGTGGATGTGCATGTTTGTGTAGGCCACAGTGTACATGCCATTGTGTAGGAGTGGAGGTCAAGAACAGTTTGTGGAGTTCTTTGATTTCACAATGTATATCTGGGTGAACCAGTATCAGGCTGCCTACTAGGGACACTTAACCTGCAGAGTCATTATGCCAGCTAAAGCTATTTTTAAAAGAATTATCATTATTTCATGTGTGTTTGGTGTGTGTATGTGGATACATAGGTATCAGGCATGTATGTGAGAGTTTTTTGAAGTCATCAGTTTTTACTTTTATGTGGTTTCTGGGGATTAATCTCAGGTTTGTCAGGGTCCTGGTGAATTATCTTGCCATTCCGTAACAAGTTAAAAATACTTTTATTTTATTCATGTGTATGTATGTGTGCTTGTTTATGTGAATGTGTGCCTATGCCAGTGAAGGCCAGAAAGGGGCAACAGATACCTTGGAGCTGGAGTTATAGGTGACTGTTAGACCCCTGATGGCAGTGCAGGGGACTAACTTGTATCTTCTGGAAAAACAGCAAGCTTTCTTATGTGATCTTTCCAGCCCTCTAATAACTTTTTATTGATTCATGTGATGTGTTTTTTGAGGGGTCTTCTATTTTGGCATAATACTCTTCCCCCATTATGTGTGTGTGCATGTGTTTACTTATTTTTGGTATTACTTTTCTTTATACTTACTGTAACACAAACTGGCTTATATCTAGGCTTCACTTCTCAACCATTACTATCCATTCTAATTTTTCTTTTGTGTGTTTAATTCTTTTCTTTTCTTTTTTTTTTTTTTTTTTTCGGAGCTGGGGACTGAACCCAGGGCCTTGCGCTTGCTAGGCAAGCGCTCTACCACTGAGCTAAATCCCCAACCCCGTGTGTTTAATTCAAGACCTCACATATGATACTCTTTGGTGCTATTAAAATCAAACTTGGTATCTTCATATATTTACTTATAAATACTGCTGGCTTTCTGACTTGTCCCTTTTGATGTCCTGTGCTGGTTGTGTTATGAGAAGATAGAAATGCAGCATTACTGTTTAGTAGGTGTGTTTACTCTGTCTTCAGAGGAGAAGTTTAGTGGGTCTGAATATATTTAAACATTACTTTTGCTTTGCATCTACACAGGGGTCTACTTAAATTAACGCGTGGCTTACATTGCTTTTAACAAGTAATCTTGATATATATTTTCTTCCACCTCTTGTCTTAAGCAGGATTGCTTCACAGTGGAGGGAGAAGATTTGAGGCATGATTTTGAACGCTTACAATTGGCCATGGAAATGGTAGGATTTCTTCCCAAGACACGAAGACAGTGAGTTTTAAAATTTTTATTCACTTACTGTAGTTTTATTATTTCAGGTAGTAAAACATGTTGTGTCGTTAAGAGATCTCTATCTTAGTTTTTTTAAAAACATTTTTTATTCTTTCACAATTTCATACATGTATATATCTTTATTATATCATCTTTAGCTTCCTTGTCTTCCTTTTTTTCCTTCTATAACTCAACGAATAGAATTAGTATTGCTCGCATAGGCATGGAACCTACCTGCAGTCACATCTATGAAGAAAAATGACTTCCTCTCCCCCAGTAGCCAGCCACCAGTTGCCAATAACTCCTGTCCTAGGGATGGAACCTCTCGAATACCTCCATTAGCCATGCAGCGGTTGTTCACTGGCTTGATTTGCTCAGGTCTTTTGCAGGTTACCATAGATTCTCTGAGTTGGTGAGTTCAGTGACCATGGAATGTTCAGAAGACAGCATCTTGCAGCACTCCTCTCTATTCTTTGACTCTTGATCCTATTTTCTGTGGTGTATTTTGAGCATTATGGGATTTATAGAAGTTTCTCTAGGGCAGAGTACTCAGTAGTCACTTATTCTTAACACTTTGACCAGTTAGGAGTCTGCATTGACTTCCCACTGCAAAAAGAATCTTTGACTATGGTTAAGAGCATCACTAATCTGTGGATATAACATATATTTAGAAGGCAGTTTGACAGAAGTCTTTAGCAAAATAATGATAGTGGGTCCCTTTACTGAGGCTATGACTGCTTAGTCTCCTGGGCCTTTGGCCATGGTTACAGTATTAGCCATGTATTCCTTTCTGTGGAGCAGGCCTCAGACCCATCAAAAAAAAAAATAGTCGGCTGTATTCTTAACAGTCATGACACTTTCTTTGGTACTTTTGAACAGTTCTATAAATGGTATGACTATTGCCTTAGTCATATTAAGGTTTGGGTGTCCTCCCTATTCCACTATATAATCTTTGTGAAGCTGATGAAAGCTAAAATACTTTGGTAAGATGTTTGTTCATAAACATTTGCATAGAACTTGAGGACTTCCCAAAGCTTCCTGAAGCTGTATATAGTAGATATAACTTAAAACTAATTTTTTATTAACAGCTTTTCATTTTTTATATCAGTGATTTTTTAATGTTAGATTATACATGTCTATATGTAATATGTAATATTCTATGCATATTTTCATGATTGCTTTTATTTTAAAATTTCTTGATAAATGAATTTAGCTCCATGATAAAAGTTCTTGTAACACAAGACCATAGACTCAATCCCTGGCATCAGTACCCTCAAAAATCAGTAAAACAAAACAGAAAAACCACAAAATTTTTATACTTGGTAATATAAGCAGAATGAAAATGTAAAAACTTTTTATAGGGCTGAAGAGATGGTTCCTTGCATGAAGTGGCTCTTATGGAAACATGGGAGAGCCAGTTGATATCCTCAAGAACCCACATTAGACAAGCCTGGGAAGCATGACAATCTCAGTGGATAGGAAGCGGAGAGGGAATTCCTAGAGCCAGCTGGATTGTCCGGAGAGCCAAGATGCAGGTTGTGGTTCAGCAAGAGACCTTACCTCATATATGCCTTAAGGTGTTAGAGAGATTTTCCTATTCACACCTGTAAATTGGAGAGATGGCTCAGAAGTTAGTTAACCCGGGCTGTTCTTCAATTCCCAATACCCATATGACCCCTTACCTCCATTTGTAACCCCAGTTCCAGTGGATCTGCTGCCCTCTTCTGGTCTTTGTAGACACTACATGAATGTGTTACACAAATATACTTGTAGACATACACATAAAATAATAAGTTAAACTAAAAACATAAATAAAAGGGGTTGGGGATTTAGTTCAGTGGTAGAGCGCTTGCCTAGGAAGCGCAAGGCCCTGGGTTCGGTCCCCAGCTCCGAAAAAAAAGAACCAAAAAAAAAAAAAAAAAAAAAAAAAAAAAAAAAAAAAAAAACATAAATAAAAGACACCTGCGATCTCATTTGGGCCTCTGCATACATTTGCATGTGCATGCACTCTGTGTGCTCATACACACACGTGTACAGCACAGTACAGCAACATAAATATACCAAAACCCATTTATTTTAGAAAACAAAGTAATTTATTTAAGCAAACTATTTAAAATTAAAGCTACAACCTTGTCTTTTAGCAGAGGAATAATTTTTCATAAGTTTTATCTGTTTAGTTTTAGAGACAGGATCTTGGAGAGGATCTTTTTAATTATGTATTATTTAGACTGCTTGAAAGATCTGAGGGTAAAGACCTGCCTTAGCCTCCCAAGTAAGTCAAACTCCAGACAGACACTTTTGTATCTAGCTTTTTTTAGAACTGTTTTTGAAGATTGTGTGGGATTCATGTTACGTATAATTTGTTTAATACTTAACATACAGTTTAAATAATAAAGTTTGATTAAAATTACTATTCTTTTGTGAAGATTAAATACGTCATACTTTGTACCGGTGAAGTTTTTAGGATTTTGGAGTGATAGCAGCTTTGAGAATGCACTCTGCAAACTTTAATCTGTGCTTTTATTTTCCTAGGATTTTCTCACTGCTCTCAGCAATACTACATTTGGGTAATATCTCATATAAAAAGAAGACCTATCGAGATGACTCTATTGATATCTGTAATCCTGAAGTACTGCCTATTGTCTCAGAATTACTAGAAGTGAGTCACTCATTTTCAATCCTTATTTTAGATACTGCGTAATGTCTTATTTTTATCTTGTATATCCTTTAAATTGTAAGTGGGTTTATTTAGTTAAAAATGAATTTATTTGATACTATTTTAAAATAGTGTTTCCAGAAGTTGGAATCCCTTCTAGATCCCTGCCTTTCTTTTCTTGTGAGTGTGCCAGCATCCTTAGGTCTGTGATTTTCTTCCTTGCCTTCACTTGCTCCCAATACATGTAATCCCTCACTTTTTGGTTAGGATGAATAGTATTTCTACTCTAGATTGTATAATGTGGGCACATGCCAATGTTGCTCTTTCCAATTTGAGATTTTTCAATAAAATTGTGGTTAGATGATTTTATTTGAGGATAGGTATCTTGGTGAGTCAGAGAAGAGGCGCAGCTACCAAATTTTTTTCTTTAATGGCTTGAGGAGGCCTTAAAGGTCATGTCCCATGCTCCTTTGTACACCAGGCTCTTTTCCACTGTTGTTCTCAAGAGTTATGGAGTGTCGTAATTTCCAGCTAACTCTTCATCTTATAAGATTTACCCCCATCAGATTAGTGTTGTTTTTTTAGGCTCTCTCATCTGACAGATCAAGAGAATATATGAGTGTATTTTAACTGTGTATCTACAAAAAAACCTTTCATATGTAATCATTTGTGTCCTGTATAAAACTAGTGATTTCCTAACCATGTTTGTAAATCCATTTTTCATACTGTTATTCAAATTTTTCTCTTACATGTGTGTAAACTCCCACTCCAACAGGGAAAGACCTTTCTTTTCACCTCTATCACCCATATACTTCTCACCAACAGGATTCATTTTATAACAGTATCAAATTAGCACCTGTTTCCTTGTGGGAAATGATTTTAAATTAGAAGCCAGTTTTTACAGTTGCTCCTTTTGGCTTGAGTTGTGAATTGCATTTGTTCTAATTGTTTATTCGCTCTTCATCTTTTCTTCCTCTTTCCTCTGTTGAGGTTGTTTCATTGCTGGAGTATCTCATCATGGTCTTTACTCCTCCTGGGATCCCTTTCTGCCTTATTTGTATACAGTAGTGCCCACTTTTGTGCTGAGTATGTTTTGACAAATGTATGAAGTCATGTGTCTACTGTTACAGTCTTACACAAAATCTTTTCACTGCTCTAAAATTCCTCTTCACGTTAGCTTGTATTTTTCACATGTAATATGATTGTAATTTTTGGAATGGTTTACTTTACTTGGTAGTATGCATTTAATATGCATCTTTTTAGGCCAGGTAGTGGTGGTGGCAGTGGCAGAGTGCACATACTGTTAATCCCAGGCAGAGGCAGGTGGATTTCTGTGAGTTCAATGCCAGCCTGCTCTACATAGTAAGTTCCAGGATGGCCAGGACTACATAAAGAGACCATGTGTAAAAACAAACAAACAAAATAACATTCTTTTACTTCTGAGTAATACTTATATTGTGTGTGTATGTGCACTATAGTTGTTAATCAGCTTATAAATTGAAGAACTGGGGCTGGGGATTTAGCTCAGTGGTAGAGCGCTTACCTAGGAAGCGCAAGGCCCTGGGTTCGGTCCCCAGCTCCGAAAAAAAGAACCAAAAAAAAAAAAAAAATTGAAGAACTGTCTCACTTGTTTCTGGTTTGGGGCAGTCAGGAATAGCTTGTTTTGTTTTGGTTTTTTGTTTTTTTAATTTGAAATTTCAAATAATACCTTTCGAATTTTGGTTCATATGTCCCTTCATTAAAGGTCTAAACTAATATATTGTGACTAGAACTAGTTACTTGTCCTTGGCATAATTTAGGTTAGTTTTTAGAGAAAAAGGTTTATTATTTACTAGTATGTGTCCATCATAATGCTAGAGTGCCATTTGAGAGCATTGGATGCTTCATTTTCATATCCTTAACTGCAGTGTTTATTTTTCTTTATATAGGACTGGTCATTGCTTATTAACTTTAATAGAATGATACTGTGATAGAAAAGGCTGGAAAAAAGGAGTATCTTTAATTGGAGCTAGATCCACTCATTGGAATAAATTTCTACCAACATGTAGAGTGTTGTATCTGTATCTGAAGGCTGTAATTTTAATGGTCATAGACTAGATTTCAATCATGCATTTCAGGTAATATTTTAGTTAACCATTTAATACTATGATAAATTAGGACATTGTACCTGGTGGTCATATTTTAAACCTAGACATAACTACCAAGGATTCTATTTTTTTTTTAAGGCACAGATTAAATTTTATTTTAGTACTATCAAACATACATACATGCATTCATACACACACACACACACACACACACACATTTCTTTTTATAGTTTATTCGTTATCCCCCTCCTGGTCTACCCTCCGACAGTTCCTTGTCCCATTCCTCCTCTCCTGTCTCTAAGAGGATGTCACCACCGAACCCCTACCCTCCTAGGCCTCCCCACTCCTTGGGGGCTCAAGTCTCTTGAGGATTTTTGTTTGTTTGTTTGTTTTGTCAGATACCAGTTAACAGAGGTTCAGGAAACTTTTTAAAAGAGAAATTCGGGGGTTAGGAAGTGACTCAGCTGGTAAAATGCCTGTTATACAATCATGAATACCGAGTTTGGATGCACATACTCAAGTAACAGCTGGCTTGGTCATAATCTAGCATACCCCTAGCACTGCGAAGGTAAGTGTGAGGGAGGATGGCAGGGCAGGAAAGGCAAATACCCCAAGCTTCCTGGCCAGTCAGGATAGCCAGCCAGTCAGTGAGCTCTGGTTCCGTAAAAGAGCTTGTCTGAAAAAATAAGGTAGAATCAGGCATATTGGCCATGTCTTAAATCCCTGCATTCAGGAGGAAGAGGCAGATGGATCTTTTGTGAGTTCTATGTCAGCCTGGTCTACATAGTTAATTTCAGGACATCCAGAGCTACATAGAGATATCCTGTATCAGAAAAAAAAAAAAAAAGCAAAACAAAAGAAACTATGATAAGCAGAAATAAACAAATACCTGACATTGATTTGTGCTTTCTACAGCGTCTGTATACATGTACACATCCACTCACACACCCTGCACACATGCACAGCAAAGATTCTGTACTGAAAATTATTTTATGTGTATAAGTATTTTACTTGTTTGTATGTATGTATACCACATGTGCGCCTGATGGACCAAGAAGATTGATTATAAGAAGATGTCAAATTTTCTAGAACTGGAATAATGATGGTTGTGAGCCACCACATGGGTGATCAGAACTGAAACCTAGTCCTCTGCAAGAACAAGTTTTCTTAACCACTGAGCTATGTATCCAATTTCCTCCTTACCCCCTTTTTATTTTTTTTAATAATTCAATCAGGTGTTGATGGTCCGTGTGTGGAACCTCAGCACTCGAAAGTTCACCCTGAGTCTGAAGCCAGTCTAGGCTACAATGTGAGCCCTTGTCATAAATAAACAGGATACTGTTGACCTCCAGGGTAAGAGTAAAAACAAAGAATCATCCTTATCTCAAAGTTTAATACTCATTTATGAAAATATATTTCTGAAACATAAGTACTCAGTAGGCGTAGTCCTCAAATTTAAGGTGTGCTCTTATCCTTTAGTCTGTCTTATCTTTAGATTGTGAAATATAGAAAAGGATGTATGTAGACACATACATACATACATACATACATACATACATACATACATACAAACGTGTGTGTATGTGTGATGTCTGTGATGCTAGTGAGAACTTACGACCTTTTACATGCTAGACAAACTCTCTAAAACACTCACTCAGAAGCGTACATTGAAAAGAAACCATTTGTTAACTTTTTCTCTACCTAAGGTGGAAGAATTATGGTTAGTGGTATGCTTAAATTCTATTTTAGTCATGTTATTAAGATTGCCTGTGTATTTTCTTTGCATTTCTTAATATTCATTGCCTATTTCTGACTAGCTTTTCAATATAATTCATCCTTTCTCATAAGTCTTAGATATTGAATATACTATTCTACTTTCTAGGTTAAAGAAGAGATGCTATTTGAAGCATTGGTTACAAGGAAGACGGTGACAGTGGGTGAAAAGCTTATTTTACCATATAAACTGGCAGAGGTATGATTTTCTTATGTTTAAAAGTATTTTGACTATTTTAGAATATAGGGTTTGTAGGGGTTTTTCCTTCCCTTTTTTTAAGTGAAGATGACATTAGGTAAAATGTATTAACTTGAATATTTTCTAGGAAAAACTATGAATTTTCCATATATTTGGAAGCTTAAAATTCAGCATAGTTTTATATTTAAAATGTAATAAGATAAACAAAAATTGTTACATTGAAGTTGGACACAGCAAGCCAGCAAAAGGAAAAGAGCCCAAGAGAAGGCATAAAAATTAGAGAACCACTCATTTGCATACCCAAGAATCCAATAAAAACACCAAACTGAAAGCTATAGAGGACCTGGTGTGGCCCTGAATATGCTGCTTCAGTCTCTACGAGTTTGTGTGAGCTTTGCTCATGTTGATTTACAGGACCTTGTTTTTTTCATTCCCATTGGCTCTTGCAATATTTCTGCCTCTTCCAAGGGGATCCCTGAGCTGTGAGGGGAGGGATTTAGTGAAGACATCCCTTTTAGGGCTGAGTGTTCCAAGGTCTGTCTCTTACTCTGTGTCTGGCTGTGGGTCTCTGGATTTATTCCCATCTCCTGCAGAAGGAAGCATTGGTGATGGCTGAGTAAAGCATTGTCAGTGATCTGTGAGTGGAGCAGTATTATTAGGATTCATTTTATCACAGTGCTTTGTTTTGTTTTTTAAAACCAGTATATTTGGTTTTACCCTAGGTTCCTAGGCTCTCTAGCCTCTGGTTCTTAATCATTCATGCAGGGTTAGGTATGGGTTCCACCTTGTGGAGTAGGTCTTAAGTCAAATCAAATATTGGTTGGTTATTCCCACAAACTTTGTACCACCATTGTCCTACCATATCTTGCAGGCAGGATATCAGTGTAGATCAAGGGGTTTGTCGCTAGCTTGGTCTTTACCGTTCTCCTTTGGTAATGTGCAGAGTGCCAGAGACTTAGTGTGGTTTTAAATAGTAAGCTTTCCTTTTTCCTCAAGGTATTTGGATAAAAAAATTTATTAATTTATGTGTATGGGTGGTTTATCTACATTTATGTCTTAGTAACATATGTGTGCAGTGCCTATGGAGGCCAGAGTTAGAGATGTGTGAGCTGCCGTGGGGGGGCCAGGAACTGGACCCAGGTGCTCTAGAAGAGGAGTCAGTGCTCTACCCACTGAAGCCCCTCTTCAAGGATTTCAGTTTTTGTTTTTCTTTCCATCCCATTGAACTCTGGATCTGGTATATATTAAATAAGTATTCTACCACAGAACTAAATCCCCAGCCCCTCTTAATTATTGTGTTTCACTTTAATATTGTAGGGCTAACACATGATAGATAGAGCTGTAAATGAGAGCAGTATTTCACCCCTGCGATTATTTCTTCTTTATTATTTTTCTTCAGTCATTTGCTGCTCATCATGCTTTGCCCTCTTTCCTTTTTTAAAAAAATTGATGGCCAGTCTTTTAAAGTTTATTTTACATCCTTTTTGTTTCTTATAAAATTCTTTCTTCTTGTTTTTTTTTTTTCCTGAAAAAACAAACAAACAAAAAACCAAAAAAACCCCAAACCCATGGTGGAACAAAGCTATTTGTGGCAGCTAAGAAGCAGTGCACACCACAAGAAAGGACTAAGGCAAGATATAATCCCCAAGACAGGCATACCAGTGACCCACTTCCTCTATTTAGGCGCCTTTTATTGTTCTTCCATGTCTCATTAATTCATCAGCGGAATTACTGTTTCCATTACTGTCCCTATGATATCTCTGCACGTGCCTGGTAGACACATACAGAGGTGTAATTTCTAACCTCAGCCATCGTAAGTCTACTCAAGTTAGTAGTCAGTGTTAACTGTCAAAGGGAGGGAAATACGCACAGCATGTCTGTAAGGAATAGGATATTTGAGGGCCATGTTAGTCACTGAAGGCAAGATATGTTCAGAAGCTGTCATAGTCAGGAGAAGATGTTTGCTTTGTGTAGAGTGACATGCTATAGAAATGGAAATGGCAGGCCAGACTGTGTTACATAGGGAATGACTAGAAGTTACAGGGCTGTAAATATAGACTAATTTTGTATATATGGATTATTTTATTTTATTTTATTTTTTTAAAGATTTCTTTATTTATTATATATGAGTATACTGTAGCTGTCTTCAGACACACCAGAAGAGGGCATTGGATCCCATTACAGATGGTTGTGAGCCACCATGTGGTTGCTGGGAATTGAACTCAGGACCTCTGGAAGAGCAGTCGGTGCTCTTAACCGCTGAGCCATCTCTCCAGCCCTGGATTTTTTATTTTTAAAGATAAATTTTGAGATTTGTGTATATATATATGTATGTATATATGTATTTATTAATTGTATATTTTGAACTCAGGACCTCTGGAAGAGCCAGTCGGTGCTCTTAACCGCTGAGCCATCTCTCCAGACTGTTATTGCTTCTTAGTGAAATTATTACCATTACACTTTGCATTCATAATTCTCTTTGTGTTTTTGTAGGCTGTGACAGTGAGAAACTCCATGGCTAAATCTTTATATAGTGCTCTGTTTGACTGGATAGTGTTTCGTATTAATCATGCACTTCTGAATAGTAAAGATTTGGAAAAAGATACTAAGGTAAACATCTGTTGTATTATATTTTACCTGAAAACTGTTTAATAAATTGGTGAGTACTTGAACTTTTAAGCGATAGAATTATGTAGAGTTATATCAACTTAGTTACTTATTTCTTTATTCAGGCTAACCATTTTGTGTGTCTTTCTACACCGGTTCTCTATATATTCACAGGCTATGAACATTCTATACAGAGTTGTGTATTAGAAGTGGAAATAGAAAGAGTCACATCCTCTGTTCTTTCAGTGTTTGCTTTCTGTATAGAAATCTCTTCAAATAGACTTCTGTAAAAATACATTTTAACATAAGATTTATTGGACTATATCATTACATATTTTTTAATAATTATGTACAGTCCTTCTTAAAAAGGGGAACAAAAATATTCATAGGAGGAAATATGGAGACAACGTTTGGAGCAGAGACTGAAGGAAAGGCCATTCAGAGACTGCTCCACCTGGGGATCCATGACTAAATCAGACGCTCATAGTCAACCATTGAACTGAGAACGTGGTCCATATTGGAGGAGTTAGAGAAAGGATTGAAGGCGCTGAAGGGGATTGCAACCCCATACAATACCAAACAACCAGAGCTCCCAGGGACTAAACCACCATCCAAAAAGAACACATGGACAGACCCATGGATATAGCTCCATATGTAACAGAGGATGGATGGCCTTGTTAGACACCAATGGGAGGAGAAGCCCTTGGTCCTGCCAAGGCTGGACTCCCCAGTATAGGGGGCTGTCAGGGCAGGGAGGTGGGAAGGGGTGGGTGGATGGGTAGGGGAACACCCTCATAGAAGAAAGGGGAGGGAGGGATAGGGGGTTTATGGACGGGAAACCAGGAAAGGGGATAACATTTGAAGTGTAAATTAAAAAAAATCCAATAAAAAATTATGTAATACTAGCTGGGCATGGTGGCTCACACCTTTAATCCCAGCACTTGGGAGGCAGGTGGATTTCTCGGTTTGAGGCCAGCCAGCAGGTCAACTGACAGAGAGAGTTCCAGAATAGTGAGGGCTACACACAGAAACCCTGTCTGGGGTTTATCTCTGTCTCTGTCTCTGTCTCTCTGTCTTTCTCTGTCTCTCTCTCTTGCTCTCGCTCTCTGCGTGTGTGTGTGTGTGTGTGTGTGTGTGTGTGTGTGTGTGAAATTGTGATACTTAGTGTGATTTGTGCCTTAGATGATCTAATGAGAGAAAGTGTCCTTCTGTCTCATTTTTGCCCTTCTTTTTGGGAATGAAAAACCAAACACAGGTCATGCTTTTCTTGTTTCTTCTCTGAATTATTTATTTATATCTTCGTTGTATTTTATTTTATCTTCCTACCTTTTCTTTTTTAGTAGCTATTGTGAACATTTTGGAGACTTAATTTGATGCATACTGTTTTCTCTCAGTTACCTTTTAAATATTTATTCATGCTGTAATTTGTTTATTTTCTCTTGATTAGATGTTTTTTATTTTGCTATATATTTTTTTTTTTCCGGAGCTGGGGACCGAATCCAGGGCCTTTTGCGTGCTAGGCAAGCGCTCTACTGCTGAGCTAAATCCCCAACCCCCTATAAATTTTTACTCATCTGTTTCTGTTTTTTTTTCTCATCTTTCACTTATGCATTTATTTATATAAGAAGGCTTCTTCTAACCCATTATAAAATACTTAGTATTGTACTTTTAGAATTTTTTTTTAAAATTAGAACTTTGTTTGTTTGGATGCTTTGTTTTGTTTTTGTCTTTGTTATTTTTTGAAGCAGGGTCTCTCTACATAGCCTTGAATGTCCCGTAGCTCACTTTGTAGGCCCGAACAGTCTCAAACTCTTAGATCTGTTTTTGCCTCCTTGAGTGCAGGGAATAAAGGTGTGTGTTATCATGCCCTGCCTTTTGTTTGTTTTAATTTTTAAGTCAAGATATTGCAGTTTAGGCATGACTTGATTGTTATCCTGCTTCTTCCTCTTGAGTGGTAGAATTATAGGTATATGCCACCACACCCACCTCTGGTCTTAATTTTAATGTGACGGATTATATACCTATAATTTTAATAATTTCAGGTACATTTTAATTTTTAATAGCCATTATTGCCTAGTTTGCTTAATCTGCTTAAAATGTCATCTTTATTGTTTAATCCTGCTGATGCAAGGTAAAATTATTCTTACATTTAAAAAAATTATTTATTTATTTTATGTATATGAGTACATAGTCACTGTCTTCAGACACACCAGAAGAGGGCATGAGATCCCATTACAGATGGTTGTGAGCCACCATGTGGTTGCTGGGAATTGAACTCAGGACCTCTGGAAGAACGGCTGGTGCTCTTAACCTATGAGCCATCTCTCCAGCTTCTATTCTTAAATTTTTTATAGTTTAAGTAGTTCCATCATTATAAAATTAAATCTCAGTCTTATTATTCAGTGAACTTATTTGTGAAGGACATTATTTCCTTCTATGTATCTAGCTTTTTCAGTAGTCAGAATTAAGTAAAACTCTCTTGATACATCTTCAAAATGTCTTTTATGTTCATCATATTAGTTTATTAGTTTGCATACTGTTCCTGTTAGCAACAGTGATGGCAGGGGTGGGGGATTTAATTCCCTTTCAGAGCTAATGAGGGTTTTCAACATTATTTATTTTTTTTGACACAGTGTCCCTATGATGCTCATGGTGGTTTAAACTCACGTGCCTCTTGCTTTTGCCTTTAGAGTGGTTTTTTTCCTTCACATTGATTGATTGGTTGTTTGGTTGTTTGGTTGGTTGGTTGACTGTTTATGTCTGTCTGGAGATCAGAGGACAGCTTCTGGGAGTTAGTTCTTTCCATGAGGTGGATTCTGCAGCTAGAATTGAAGTTGTCAGGTTTGGTGTCAAGTGCCTTTACCTGCTGAGTTATCTTGTGTAACTGCTGATTTAGTACTGAGTACAAAATTCATCGTCATTGATATCAAATTAAAAAGAATTCCAGTTTTCTTTTTTTTATCCTGCTGATCTTTAACTTATGTAGCCTTTTGATTTTTCTCATACCTGTTGTTTCTGTTCCCTCACAGGACTTAAGAATGTTTGAATTTATTTGGGATTTCTTGGCTTTCTCAAATTATAAAAATAGCTCACTCACCCTGTACTTTGTGTATTTTGATATTGTAATGCAGAGATTTCATATGTTCCAATTTGTATTAAAGAAATATTTACAAAGAAAACAAAACTTACTTCAAATTAATTTGCCTATTATCCTTAAGACGTTAAGTTATGAGTTCTTAGATAGTTAAAAATATACAAATACACTGCTGTTGATGATGTCTCCCTCATCCCCTTTACCCCTAAAACCTAATCTCTTTAATTAGTTCTTGACAACTAATTGTTGTTTTAAAATTTGAGAAAAACTGGTAAACACTCATGTAAATTGTCATATGATAATCACTGTGACAGGAAAATAAAATTTTCTTTGATTGCCATTTTATATATTTTACCTTCCGTTACAAGTCTGTTTTCCTAAAAATTCATTCAGTTCTAAGCCCAATGATTTATAAATATCCATATTTCTAAAAATATTTTTCAACAAATTATATGGGTATCATTTTAGTTACTATTTGTAAACTTAACAATTAATTTTTAGTTAGACATGCTTGAATTTATATGTGTGCGTGAGTCTGTGTGTGCGCATTCAATGCCCACAAAGGCCAGAGGTATCAGATTCCCAGAAGCAGTAGTCACTATGATTTTTCAGTCACCTGATGTGGGTGCAGGGAAAAGAACATGGGTCCTTTGCAGAAGCAGTATGTTCTCTTAATTGCTGAGCCATCTCTCTAGCCCCTAAATATGCTTCCAAAATTAAGATGAAGTATATTTTCCCCTTACAGTGGTTTTATATGGTGATTTATATCAATGATTAACAGATTGCTCTATATTTTATTTGAATTCTGGACAGAACCAGAACTGTTGCAGAAAGGAGTATTATTTTATTACTTGTAATGTAAGTAAATTTGAGACTTCTTTTTAAATTAAATTTCTCTTGTTTTACAGACTTTGTCCATTGGTGTTCTTGATATTTTTGGGTTTGAAGATTATGAAAACAATAGTTTTGAACAGTTCTGTATTAATTTTGCTAATGAACGTTTACAGCACTACTTTAATCAGCATATCTTTAAGTTGGAGCAAGTGAGTATCTAAGTATATAGTTACCCTCCTGCTTAAACTTTTAAATCAATTTCATTACTGTTTTCTAGCCTGCATTTTGATTCAGACAGTGTGATGGTCATATCACTGTAAGAAAATGACAAATTAGAGCAGAGCTTTTCATCCACGTTATACAGAATTTTCTATTTTTAATAGTTGCCAGATGCATCTGTTAATTTGTGTTTGTTTACATGTATCTGTGGATGAATCATGCATGGTTTTTAAGGGTGTTGTATTTTTGTTGCTACTGAGTGTGGTTACTTATTATCTTTAGTGTTTATTTAACTGCTTTGGTCTCCACCGCTTATATGAGATCAAAGAGTCTTGAGGAGCAGAGTGTAGATACAAAGTTGTTTTCTGGGGCTGGAGATATGGTTCAGCAATTTAGAGCACTTGTTTCTCTTGCTGATGACCTGGATTCAGTTCCTAGCACCCACGTGGTACCTCACAATCATCTGTAACCTCAGTTTTAAGGGATCTAACACCCTCTTCTAACTTCTCTGGGCACCAGGCATACATGTGGTACATGTAAATACATGCTGGCAAAACATTCATACACCTAAAATAAATTTAGAAAGTAAAAATAAACCAAGAAAACCACAAGGCATTTCATATGAGAATCTCAAGATTGATTAGTAATTAGTTTTTATTACAATTATTAGAGGGAAGAGGACTCAAAAGATGTGGGGGGTTTTCTCCAGATTTAGTTTGAAATCAGTTTTAGACCCAGTTTATAACCTATACTTTCAGTTTATATAGTAATGACATAGGCAACTATAATAAGATTTATCATAATCAACTTAAGAGAAATGCTAATTGAAATTGAATGCAAAACCCAAAATAATTAGTAGGTCTACTGAATAATTTAAAAAAAATTCTACCAGCTAGTTTCTACAAATTATATGTATATAAATGCTATAATAAAGTTAATGCTCTGAATGTTAACTTAAAAATTAAAACTTATTATTGTTTGTGTGTGTATATGTCCACATGTATATATATGTATGTGTATGTAAGTACAGGCACGTGCTGTAGCACACAGGTGGAGGTCAGAAGAAAGCCTGTGGATTTATGAATTCAATTCTCCTCCTCTACCTTCATGTGTATTGTGGGGATCGATCTCAGATCACTAAGAGTGTCGCAAGTGCCTCTTACTGAGCCATCTTCCTGGCTTGTTTTGTTGTTGTTTGCTTTGCTTCTTTCTAAAGGGTGACTGTGTAAGAGGTTTTAGGACTGAGTCCTTTGATGAATGCTTAAAGTATTCAATATAATTTAAGTTTTTGAAATAATATTCGTTCCTGTGTGTGTGTTTCTTTGTTTGTAAGGATATGCATACTGGGATGAGTGTATAGAAGTCAGAGGACAACCTGGTGATTCTTTTGATTTGTATCACATGCATATGTATGCATGCATGCTTGTTTTTATGCGCACTGTATGTATGCTGGGGTTTGAGGAGGCCAGAAGAGGGAAGTCTGGTCCTGGAACTTGAGTTACTACAGGCTGTTCCCAACTACCCAGCTTGGGTGCTGGGAATCAAACCTCAGTTCTCTTTGTAAGAGCAGCAAGTATACTTAATCACTAAGCTATCATTCTATCCCCATCAAGAAAAAATTTTGTATTAGAGCAATGTATTTATTCTAAACTTCCTTTATAAAGTCCTTACATTTTTCTTAATGTACGGGGAATTAAGACTACACATCATTGGGGTCAGAGAGCTGGTACATCGAAAAGAACACTGGCTGTTTTCTTAGAGGACCCAGGTGCAATTCTCGGTATTCTTTTTTTTTTTTTTTTTTTTTATTAACTTGAGTGTTTCTTATTTACATTTCGAGTGTTATTCCCTTTCCTGGTTTCTGGGCAAACATCCTCCTAATCCCTCCCTCTCCCCTTCTTTATGGGGGTTCCCCTCCCCATCCTCCCCCCATTGCCACCCTCCCCCCAACACTCATGTTCACTGGAGGTTCAGTCTTGGCAGGACCAAGGGCTTCCCCTTCCACTGGTGCTCTTACTAGGATATTCATTGCTACCTATGAGGTCAGAGTCCAGGGTCAGTCCATGTATAGTCCTTAGGTAGTGGCTTAGTCCCTGGAAGCTCTGGTTGGTTGGCATTGTTGTTCATAAGGGGTCTCGAGCTCCTTCAAGCTCTTCGAGTTCTTTCTCTGATTCCTTCAACGGGGGTGCTATTCTCAGTTCAGTGGTTTGCTGCTGGCATTCGCCTCTGTATTTGCTGTATTCTGGCTGTGTCTCTCAGGAGCAATCTACATCTGGCTCCTGTCAGCCTGCACTTCTTTATGAAATTCGTAGGCAAATGGTTGGAACTGGAAAATATCATCCTGAGTGAGGTAACCCAATCACAGAAAAACACACATGGTATGCACTCATTGATAAGTGGCTATTAGCCCAAATGCTTGAGTTACCCTAGATGCCTAGAACAAATGAAACTCAAGACGGATGATCAAAATGTGAATGCTTCACTCCTTCTTTAAAAGGGGTACAAGAATACCCTTGGCAGGGAATAGAGAGGCAAAGATTAAAACAGACACAGAAGGAACACCCATTCAGAGCCTGCCCCACATGTGGGCCATACATACACAGCCATCCAATTTGACAAGATGGATGAAGCAATTCTCGGTATTCTTAAGGTAGCTCAGAGCTGTCTGTACTTTAGCTTGTGGGGATTCAACATCCACTTTCTGTTCTCTTCTGACCTCCATGGGCACTAGGCATATATATGGTACACAGACAAATGTGATATTCAGACATAACAGCTATCTATATAAAATAAAACAAATTAAGAGAAATAATGTGTCTTTGGTGAAGATCCCTTAGTTATCCTATTTTAGAAAGCCAACATTAGCAGACTGTTAAAGACAGTAGATAGACCCGTGGCTACAGAGTTTAATGATGTTTTTGGTGCCTGCTATGAGCTTAGTATGTACTTAAGTACAAGAGTGACACTCTTTAGAACCTCTTCTCACAGATGCCTAGTTTCTTAGTCAGGGCTTCTATTCCTGCACAAACATCATGACTAAGAAGCAAGTTGGGGAGGAAAGAGTTTTTTCAGCTTACACTTCCACATTGCTGTTCATCACCAAAGGAAGTCAGGACAGGAACTTAAGCAGGTCAGGAAGCAGGAGCTAATGCAGAGGCCATGGAGAGATGTTACTGGCTTGCTTCTCCTGGCTTGCTCAGCTTGCTCTCTTATAGAAGCCAAGACTACCAGCCCAGGGATGGCACTACCCACAATGGGCTGGGTCCTCCCCACTTGATCACTAACTGAGAAAATGCTTTACAGCTGGGTCTCATGCAGGCATTTCCTGAAGGGAGGCTTCTTTCTCTTTGATAACTTCAGCTTGTGTCAAGTTGACACACAAAACCAGCCAGTATACCTAGCAAAGGTGAAACAGAGTAACTAACTTGGCTTAATGGAGAGTCTACCCCTTCTTAGATTTGTTCACAGCTCCTCCATACCATGATATGAGGTGATAGGTAGTCTATTATTATTATTTTGAACCATTTCTAGCTACCCAGTCGACTTGCAGACTGTTGATAAAAGTATTGCTACCAACCCTCCTTTTACTAGGCACCTGGGCACCATTTCTCCAACATGCTTTCACCTCACTGTTTTCATCTAGAGCAACTAGGTTTGTGGACACTAGGGCACTCATTCTATCTCCACAGATAATGACAGGCACAGTTCTCTATGTGACCATCTTAATGTCAACAGGACCCATGAGACTCTAGTTCCACATATGTGACAAACACTCTCCAACTCTCACTTAGCGAGGTTGAAGGAAACACCCATTCAGTATCATATTCATGACTGTGGTATGGTTAAAGGTATAGCAGGAACTTCTCAGTAGAAAGAGATTTTGGATTTGCCTCCTGGTGTCCTTAAGACTTTGTAGGAATGAGGCCAAAGTTTCAGCCTGGACTCATGCTGTGTATACTTGGGTGTTAATAATATTATAATACAACAGGTAGGGATTGATTATTAAATCAAAATGACATAATCTTACATTGGTAGAGATATTCATATTTTAATGCTAAATTAAAGTTATGTTTTCTTATATTGGTTCAAAATTTTGTATATTAATTCAGGTTTAAGGTTTTCATTGGCATAATAAACCTTTGTATATTGACACAAAATTTAAGATTAATTTTGTTACAACATGGTATGCATATGTTTCAACTCATTTAAAAATGCAAGGCCTACTGTCCCACATGTGGCCCATACATATACAGCCACCAAACTAGATAAGATAGATGAAGCAAAGAAGTGCAGGCCGACTGGAACCGGATGTAGATCTCTCCTGAGAGACACAGCCAGAATACAGCAAATACATAGGCGGATGCCAGCAGCAAACCACTGAACTGAGAACGGGACCCTCGCTGAAGGAATCTTAGAAAGGACTGAAGAGCTTGAAGGGGCTCGAGACCCCATATGAACAACAATGCCAACCAACCAGAGCTTCCAGGGACTAAGCCACTACCCAAAGACTATACATGGACTGATCCTGGACTCTAACCTCATAGGTAGCAATGAATATTCTAGTAAGATCACCAGTGGAAGGGGAAGCCCTTGGTCCTGTCAAGACTGAACCCCCAGTGAACGTGATTGTTGGGGGAGGGTGGTAATGGGGGGAGGATGGGGAGGGGAACACTCATAAGGAAGGGGAGGAGGAGGGATTAGGTGGATGTTTTCCCAGAAACTGGGAAAGGGAATAACAATCGAAATGTAAATAAGAAATACCCAAGTTAATAAAGGTGAAAAAAAAATGGAAAAATAGAGAAAAAAAATTCAAGGCCTAGTACCTTTCCTTTTAGTAATAGCTATCAAAAACTGTTTTAAATAATTACGTAATCCAAGTTAATAATCAGATAGTCAAACTCATGGTCATATTAGGTACTAATTTAGTTAATTACAGTAAAATGTTTTAAAGGTTATTCAAATAGTAAAGAGCTAAAAATAAACATTTAACAAATCAGATATGCTGGATGTAGATAGATGATCTTCAAAAGTGACAGAGATCCACAAAGTATGACATTTAATATAAGTTCATCATTAAAAGATCTTTTGACTATGAAACATGTCTGCTCCTGAAAATACCACCATTCCCCATTCCACTTCAAAAAAAGATGATGAGCATCAATAACCTTCCATATTGAGTTGCTTCAATTGTGACAAGCCATGGGGCAAAAAATGCCCTAAGTATCTGCAGACAAAATGCTGTCCAAAAAAGGACAGACAAAAGATAGTTGATTGCTAAGCTCTGTCAAGATAGGGTAAGTTAATCCTTCATAATTCCTGCTTCCCTTAAGGTCTGTCAGATGTTCTGGGCCAAAAGGCTAAAGATAGATGCTCCAGTGTTATAAGAAATATTGGGGTCTGTCCAAGTGGTAAGCTATCTCTTTCATTTCTGTGGGGTGGTTTTCTGGTTGTTTGTTTAGTCTGCAGAGCCAAAAGCATTTATTTTTTTAATTTAATTTTTTCAATTATCTTTTTGTTTTTAAACAATCTAGTCTTTATCCCCCTCCCAGACTGCCCTTAGTTCTTCCTCCCATTCCTCCTCTTCTGTCTCCAAGAGGATGTCCCCACCCCCTACATTCCAACAGGCCTCTCTTCTCCCAAGGCCTCAAGTGTCTCGAGGGTTAGGTGCATCTTCTCTCACTGAGGCCAGACCAGGCAGTCCTCTGCTGTAGATGTGTTGAGGGCCTCGTACCTTATGTACACTGCCTGGTCAGTGGCTCAGCGTTTGAGAGATCTTGGGAGTCCAGGTTAGTTGAGACTGCTCGTCTTCCTATGAGGTCTCCCTCTTCTACAACTACTTCCAGCCTTTCCCTAATTCAACCACAGGAGTCCTGGCTTCTGTCTTTTGGTTGGGTGTAAGTATCTGCATCTGCCTGGGTCAGCTGCTTGTTGAGATTTTTTAAGAGCTACGTTCCTATGCTCCCTGCATACTCAAATAATATTTATTTCTTCTCAATTCTTGGATAGGGTTAAAGACTAGAGAGTTATAAAAAGATGTTCTAGGTCAAAAAAGATGTTTTTAAAATGGTAATACAGGTTAAAATAATAAATGAGATAGATACAAAACTCTGAACTCATTAAGATGGCATAGATGGTAAAATACCTTATCTAAGGTGCCAAATACAAACAGACTGAATATTTAAATGTAGCTCATATCTAATAATATCCATAATTGTCTCTACTGTATGTTCTTATTATTATAAGAAAAAGAGCCTTTTTAATTAGACAAAAATTGTTGAGGATTGGTCTTTTGCTATTCTAAATATTGGTTGCTCCCAGAGACCACACACGGACCCAGGTGATGCTATGTGACTCCCCACCACCACCACCCCCTATGTTCTCCTATTGGTAAATAAAGATGGCAGCAGCTAATAGCTGGGCAGAAGAGACCAGTGGGGTTTAGGTTCCTGGGCTTGGAGTTGCAGAAAAACCATGAGGGAAAAAGAGAAAAAGTTGGTGTGCGAAGAAGCCTCCATTGGGGTAAGAATCTTAAAATAATGACCATGTGGGTTAGTGAATTGGAGCTAAGAGCAGCCCAGACAAAACATGGCAAATTATATAATAAAAATTATCGGCTGGGAAAGAATCACTATAGCACAGAGGATAAATATCCACCCAGCTCTGTGTTGATTAAGGCTCATTATAAGTATAAAGGTTACATGTGTCTTTTACCCAAAGGAAGGGTAAAACGCTGAATTAGATTAAATATTTTTACAGCCGTGTGGACTCAGACAGCTTGTCATGGTCTACATCTCTTGAGCTGCCTCGTCTACCCTGCTCTTCTCAGGGCAAGAATCTTGTTGCAGCTTGAAGGTCAGGTTCAGTCTTCAGCTTTCCCAGTAACTGCAATCCTTGTGCTTGCTTGGGTGTGCCAAGGGTGCAACGCAGCAACCGAGGGCACACGAATGTCAGGAATTACCACCGATTGGGCTCAGATGTGAACATAGATACCTGCCATGTCCTCTATATTTCTGTAGGGTTTATTCTCTTGGGTACTATTTCATTTCTTTCAGTTACTCCAAAACTATTAGATACTACCTTGTGAGGCTTGCTTGAAGGAATGGCTACTTCCAAAAACAAACAAACAACAATAAAAAAAACCTTCTCAGTTCTCCAAGGGACTTTATGTATGGAGTCTAGCCAACAATTTTCACTACACAACAGGTTACCTCTTCTCCAGACCTCCTGTGCGTTTGTTCATTTGTTCATTCATTCCTCTGTGTGTGCGTGCGTGTGTGTGTGTGTGTGTGTGTGTGTGTGTGTGTCTGTGTCTGTGTCTGTGTGTGTGTGTGTGTGTGTAGCAGCAGTAAGTTCTTCAGAGTGAAAAGTGGGAGACAGAAGGCAGTAGGATATTTTCATTAACAGTTAAGCTCTTTATTTAGGCCTGCATATTAGTCATATTCTTATCATAATTCTTATTATAGCACAAATGTTAAAAATTGAAGGAAAAACAGTGAAATTACTTTTTAAAGTAGGTGAATATAAATGAGTATTCTACTAAGTTTGACAAAAATGTGCAATTTTATAGTTTAATGTTTATATAGACTTAAAATATACATAGACAAAAACATGCATAAAGTTGCGACATCTTTGTATTAACTGGTAAGTTATAGAAAATTTTATTTGTGTTAAAGATTGATAAGTTAAAGATACATGGTATAATTTCTAGAATATCCACAAGATAGTAAGTGAGTATAAAATATTTGCCAAACTAAGGTAGATTCTGAGTAAAGCAAAAATAACCAAAGCAATCCTAACCATAACACAAGGAAGTGTAGAAGCACTGCCCAGGCTGGAGCAAATGGCACTTACCTGTAGTCCAGGGTTCTCAGAAGACCTGGGCAACAAAATGAGAAGGAATGCTGAGAGAAGAGGATAGCTGAGCGAAAGGAGAAATAGTAAGGTACCAGTGAGTACAGTAGGCATATATGAGTTGATTGCTTTAGCAGCTAACAATCATTAGACTGATGAGCAGCAAACAGTTTATCAGAGGCAGTCTGATATTACACTCAATGCTAAAAGTACAAAGGTATATAAGGTTTATCAAACATTAGCAGAAATCATTTGTATCTTTATTAAGTATAAAAGGAAATATCTCATAATGCTACGATCAGTTCTTTTTAAAATAAATGTACAGCCCCAAATTTATAGGTACCAAATGAAATAGCTTCAAAATGCATGAAGCAAGAATTAATAAATGTATAATGAGGAATATATCTTGCAGCCATAAGTGGGGTATTTTAACTTGTTATCTTGAATAACAACATTATATGGGTATCCATTGCTCTCTGCCTTGCATATCAATATGGACAATTACCCAGGACGTAACTGGTTATTGAGACCTGCTAAATAATATGTAGCATACTGAACTCTAGCTGAAGAATACATATTTACAAAAGTAATGCTTATATTATTTTGCACCATAAAGCAAAGGTCAGCTTTCTAAACATTAACACTTATTTTAGTATTATAATAAAATTACAAGCCAGGTGGTGGCGACATACTCCTTTAATCCAAGCATTTGGGAGGCAGAGGCTAGTGTATTTTTTGAGTTTGAGGCCAAGGCAAGTTCAAAGACAGCCAAGGCTAAACAGAGAAAAACCCTGTGTTCAAAAACAAAAACAAAAATAAACAAAAAAGAAATTTCCCTTTAACTCTGGGGATATATTATCTATCCATGTGTTAGCGTGTGTGAGATTCCCAAAGTTCAGCACCCATTGCTGCCAAACATTTCCCCCCAGAAAACCAAAACCAAGTAGATATGCTTTTTAATAGTTTAAAAGATGAATAAATTGGAAACTAGCCATAGTTAACCAGCATGCTGTGGGGTATAGCTGATGTTCAGGTTAATTTTATACCTATTTGAACATTCTTATGTTAACAATCTGTGATTGCTCATAGAACCTTGGAAATGGTCAGCAAAATAAGTCTTGGAAATAATTCCATTCTTAATTATCTCAGATGATAGAAAAATACCATAGAATAAACCTAACCAAGGAAGTGAAAGACTTTTCCTGTGAGGTCTTGAGAGTTCTAGACAGAGGAAGCACTCACAAATGGAATGATTTTTCATGGTCATGAATTAGAAGTATTACTGTTGTAAAGATGGCCATGCTATCAGAAGTGGGATATAAATTCAGTGCAGTCACCATCATTCACTATGGAAATAAATGATCCTAAATTTCACACAGAAGTGCAAAAGGCCCCAAGTAGCCATAATGGTCCTGACCATAAAAAATGATGCAGGAGATACCACTGTACCTGATTTCAAGTTAAAGAGTCATAATAGCAAAAGACATGGTCCTTGTACAGAAACAGACATGTCAATCAGTGTAACAGGTTAGATAATTCAGATAAAACAACACGTAGCTGTAGCCTACTTAAAACTGTGTCATTTGCTATTATTTTCTGCAAGATAAATAAGTTGCTATTTTATTTTTTCCAGGAGGAATATAGAACTGAAGGTATCAGTTGGCACAACATTGATTATATTGATAATACTTGTTGTATAAATCTTATTAGCAAAAAACCAACAGGACTGCTCCACCTTTTGGATGAAGAAAGCAAGTGAGTCTAAGTGCTTTTCCCTTTCATATCTGAAACCATTGTGCCTTCTGAGTGCTTCACCTTCACTTCTGACAGCCTCACTGTCTAACTGTGACCAGGATGGAGCTGGCACTGCTGTAGCCCTCGAGGATGAGGGTAGCCTCATCCTCACAGCAGTCCTTATTCTTAGGCTCCTCAGTGTTAGCTATACAAGTATGTACCACCAACCAGCTTATATCTAAGAAAGGTTACTCGTTCTAATAATGTTTCAAATGAAGACATGGGTTTTTCTGTATGTGTCTGGAAAAAATAATACATTTTTGTGTAATAGATTGTGCTTTACTCTTGAACAATTTTTTTCTAGATTTCTCTTACAAAATTTGATGTTAAATCTTTTGACATGCATTTTTCTTTTATTGTATATTAGATTTACACTTTAAAGTTATCCCCTTTACCAGTTTCCCCTCCGGAAATCACCTATCCCATCCCCCCACTTCCCCTGCTTCTCCCACCCACCAACCCACCCACTCCCTCCTGCTTCCTGGCCTTGGCATTCCCCTACACTAGGGCATCAAACCTTCACAGGACCCAGGTCCTCTCCTCCCATTGATGCTGGACAGCACCATTCTCTACTACATATCCAACTGGAGTCATGGGTCTGTCCATGTGTACTCTTTGGATGGTGGTTTAGTCTCTGGGAGCTCTGGAGGGTCTGGTTGGTTGATATTGTTGTTGTTCTTATGGGGTTGCAATCCTCTTCAATTACTTCAATCCTTTCTCTAACTCCTCCAATGGGGACCCTGTTCTCAAATCAGTGACTGGCTGCAAGTGTCCACCTCTATATTTGTCATGCTCTGGCAGAGCCTCTCAGGAGACAGCTATATCAGGCTCCTGTCAGCATGCACTTCTTGGCATCAGCAATATTGTCTGGGTTTGGTGGCTGTATGTATATGGGCTGGATCGCCAGGTGGGGCAGTGTCTGAATGGCCTTTCCTTCAGTCTCTATTCCAAACTTTGTCTCCGTATTTCTTCCTATGAATGTTTTTGTTCCCCTTTCTAAGAAGAACTGACGCATCCTCACTTTGGTCATCCTTCTTGAGCTTCATGTGATCTGTGGATTGTATCTTGGGTAATTCTAAGCTTTGGGCTAATATTCACTTATCAGTGAGTGCATACCATGTGTGTTTTTCTGAGATTGGGTTACCTCACTCAGGATATTTTCCAGTTCCATCCATTTGCCTATGAATTTGATAAAGTCATTGTTTTTGATAGCTGAGTAGTATTCCATTGTGTAGATGTACCACATTTTCTGTATCCATTCCTCTGTTGAATGGAATCTGGGTTCTTTTCAGCTTCTGGCTATTATAAATAAGGCTGCTGTGGACAAAGTGGAGCATGTGTCTTTGTTGTATGTTGGAGCATCTTTTGGATATATGCCCAAGAGAGGTATAGCTGGGTCCTCAGGTAATGTAATGTCCAATTTTCTAAGGAACCTCCAAACTGATTTCCAGAGTGGTTGTACCAGTCTGCAATCCCACCAACAGTGGAAGAGTGGTCCTCTTTCTGCACATCCTAGCCAGCATTTGTTGTCACCTTAGTTTCTGATCATAGCCATTCTGACTGATGTGAGGTGGAATTTTAGGGTTGCTTTGATTTGCATTTCCCTGATGACTAAGGATGTTGAACATTTCTTTAGGTGCTTTGTGGCCATTCGATATTCCTCAGTTGAGAATTCTTTGTTAGGTCTGTACTTCATTTTTTTTTAATAGAGTTATTTGATTCTCTGGAGTCTAACTTTTTTTTTTTTATTAACTTGAGTATTTCTTATATACATTTCAAGTGTTATTCCCTTTCCCGGTTTCCGGGCAAACATCCCCCTCCCCCCTCCCCTTCCTTATGGGTGTCCCCCTCCCAACCCTCCCCCCATTGCCGCCCTCCCCCCATAGTCTAGTTCACTGGGGGTTCAGTCTTAGCAGGACCCAGGGCTTCCCCTTCCACTGGTGCTCTTACTAGGATATTCATTGCTACCTATGGGGTCAGAGTCCAGGGTCAGTCCATGTATAGTCTTTAGGTAGTGGCTTAGTCCCTGGAAGCTCTGATTGCTTGGCATTGTTGTACATATGGGGTCTCGAGCCCCTTCAAGCTCTTCCAGTTCTTTCTCTGATTCCTTCAACGGGGGTCCTATTCTCAGTTCAGTGGTTTGCTGCTGGCATTCGCCTCTGTATTTGCTGTATTCTGGCTGTGTCTCTCAGGAGCGATCTACATCCGGCTCCTGTCGGTCTGCACTTCTTTGCTTCATCCATCTTATCTAATTGGATGGCTGTATATGTATGGGCCACATGTGGGGCAGGCTCTGAATGGGTGTTCCTTCAGTCTCTGTTTTAATCTTTGCCTCTCCCTTCCCTGCCAAGGGTATTCTTTTTCCTCATTTAAAGAAGGAGTGAAGCATTCACATTTTGATCATCCGTCTTGAGTTTCGTTTGTTCTAGGGATCTAGGGTAATTCAAGCATTTGGGCTAATAGCCACTTATCAATGAGTGCATACCATGTATGTCTTTCTGTGATTGGGTTAGCTCACTCAGGATGATATTTTCCAGTTCCAACCATTTGCCTACGAATTTCATAAACTCGTTGTTTTTGATAGCGGAGTAATATTCCATTGTGTAGATGTACCACATTTTCTGTATCCATTCCTCTGTTGAAGGGCATCTGGGTTCTTTCCAGCTTCTGGCTATTATAAATAAGGCTGCGAAGAACATAGTGGAGCACGTGTCTCTTTTATATGTTGAAGCATCTTTTGGGTATATGCCCAAGAGAGGTATAGCTGGATCCTCAGGCAGTTCAATGTCCAATTTTCTGAGGAACCTCCAGACTGATTTCCAGAATGGTTGTACCAGTCTGCAATCCCACCAACAATGAAGGAGTGTTCCTCTTTCTCCACATCCTCGCCAGCATCTGCTGTCACCTGAGTTTTTGATCTTAGCCATTCTCACTGGTGTGAGGTGAAATCTCAGGGTTGTTTTGATTTGCATTTCCCTTATGACTAAAGATGTTGAACATTTCTTTAGGTGTTTCTCAGCCATTCGGCATTCCTCGGCTGTGAATTCTTTGTTTAGCTCTGAACCCCATTTTTTAATAGGGTTATTTGTTTCCCTGCGGTCTAACTTCTTGAGTTCTTTGTATATTTTGGATATAAGGCCTCTATCTGTTGTAGGATTGGTAAAGATCTTTTCCCAATCTGTTGGTTGCCGTTTTGTCCTAACCACAGTGTCCTTTGCCTTACAGAAGCTTTGCAGTTTTATGAGATCCCATTTGTCGATTCTTGATCTTAGAGCGTAAGCCATTGGTGTTTTGTTCAGGAAATTTTTTCCAGTGCCCATGTGTTCCAGATGCTTCCCTAGTTTTTCTTCTATTAGTTTGAGTGTGTCTGGTTTGATGTGGAGGTCCTTGATCCACTTGGACTTAAGCTTTGTACAGGGTGATAAGCATGGATCGATCTGCATTCTTCTACATGTTGCCCTCCAGTTGAACCAGCACCATTTGCTGAAAAAGCTATCTTTTTTCCATTGGATGGTTTTGGCTCCTTTGTCAAAAATCAAGTGCCCATAGGTGTGTGGGTTCATTTCTGGGTCTTCAATTCTATTCCATTGGTCTATCTGTCTGTCTCTGTACCAATACCATGCAGTTTTTATCACTATTGCTCTGTAATACTGCTTGAGTTCAGGGGTAGTGATTCCCCCTGAAGTCCTTTTATTGTTGAGGATAGCTTTAGCTATCCTGAGTTTTTTGTTATTCCAGATGAATTTGCAAATTGTTCTGTCTAACTCTTTGAGGAATTGGATTGGTATTTTGATGGGGATTGCATTGAATCTGTAGATCGCTTTTGGTAAAATGGCCATTTTTACTATATTAATCCTGCCAATCCATGAGCATGGGAGATCTTTCCATCTTCTGAGGTCTTCTTCAATTTCCTTCTTCAGTGTCTTGAAGTTCTTATTGTACAGATCTTTTACTTGCTTGGTTAAAGTCACACCGAGGTACTTTATATTATTTGGGTCTATTATGAAGGGTGTCGTTTCCCTAATTTCTTTCTCGGCTTGTTTCTCTTTTGTGTAGAGGAAGGCTACTGATTTATTTGAGTTAATTTTATACCCAGCCACTTTGCTGAAGTTGTTTATCAGCTTTAGTAGTTCTCTGGTGGAACTTTTGGGATCACTTAAATATACTATCATATCATCTGCAAACAGTGATATTTTGACTTCTTCTTTTCCGATCTGTATCCCCTTGACCTCCTTTTGTTGTCTGATTGCTCTGGCTAGAACTTCAAGAACTATATTGAATAAGTAGGGAGAGAGTGGGCAGCCTTGTCTAGTCCCTGATTTTAGTGGGATTGCTTCGAGTTTCTCTCCATTTAGTTTAATGTTAGCAACTGGTTTGCTGTATATGGCTTTTACTATGTTCAGGTATGGGCCTTGAATTCCTATTCTTTCCAGGACTTTTATCATGAAGGGGTGTTGAATTTTGTCAAATGCTTTCTCAGCGTCTAATGAAATGATCATGTGGTTTTGTTCTTTCAGTTTGTTTATATAATGGATCACGTTGATGGTTTTCCGTATATTAAACCATCCCTGCATGCCTGGGATGAAGCCTACTTGGTCATGGTGGATGATTGTTTTGATGTGCTCTTGGATTCGGTTTGCCAGAATTTTGTTGAGTATTTTTGCGTCGATATTCATAAGGGAAATTGGTCTGAAGTTCTCTTTCTTTGTTGTGTCTTTGTGTGGTTTAGGTATAAGAGTAATTGTGGCTTCGTAGAAGGTATTCGGTAGTGCTCCATCTGTTTCAATTTTGTGGAATAGTTTGGATAATATTGGTATGAGGTCTTCTGTGAAGGTCTGATAGAATTCTGCACTAAACCCGTCTGGACCTGGGCTCTTTTTGGTTGGGAGACCTTTACTGACTGCTTCTATTTCCTTAGGAGTTATGGGGTTGTTTAACTGGTTTATCTGTTCCTGATTTAACTTCTGTACCTGGTATCTGTCTAGGAAATTATCCATTTCCTGAAGATTTTCAAGTTTTGTTGAATATAGGCTTTTATAGTAAGATCTGATGATTTTTTGAATTTCCTCTGAATCTGTAGTTATGTCTCCCTTTTCATTTCTGATTTTGTTAATTTGGACACACTCTCTGTGTCCTCTCGTTAGTCTGGCTAAGGGTTTATCTATCTTGTTGATTTTCTCAAAGAACCAACTTTTGGTTCTGTTGATTCTTTCTATGGTCCTTTTTGTTTCTACTTGGTTGATTTCAGCTCTGAGTTTGATTCTTTCCTGCCTTCTACTCCTCCTGGGTGTATTTGCTTCTTTTTGTTCTAGAGCTTTTAGGTGTGCTGTCAAGCTGCTGACATATGCTCTTTCCTGTTTCTTTCTGCAGGCACTCAGTGCTATGAGTTTTCCTCTTAGCACAGCTTTCATTGTGTCCCATAAGTTTGGGTATGTTGTACCTTCATTTTCATTAAATTCTAAAAAGTTTTTAATTTCTTTCCTTATTTCTTCCTTGACCAGGTTATCATTGAGTAGAGCATTGTTCAATTTCCACGTATATGTGGGCATTCTTCCCTTATCGTTATTGAAGACCAGTTTTAGGCCGTGGTGGTCCGATAGCACGCATGGGATTATTTCTATCTTTCTGTACCTGTTGAGGCCCGTTTTTTGACCAATTATAAGGTCGATTTTGGAGAAAGTACCATGAGGAGCTGAGAAGAAGGTATATCCTTTTGCTTTAGGATAGAATGTTCTATAAATATCCGTTAAGTCCATTTGGCTCATGACTTCTCTTAGTCTGTCTACATCTCTGTTCAATTTCTGTTTCCATGATCTGTCCATTGATGAGAGTGGGGTGTTGAAATCTCCCACTATTATTGTGTGAGGTGCAATGTGTGTTTTGAGCTTTAGTAAGATTTCTTTTACGTATGAAGGTGCCCTTGTATTTGGGGCATAGATATTTAGGATTGAGAGTTCATCTTGGTGGATTTTTCCTTTGATGAATATGAAGTGTCCTTCCTTATCTTTTTTGATGACTTTTAGTTGAAAATTGATTTTATTTGATATTAGAATGGCTACTCCAGCTTGCTTCTTCTGACCATTTGCTTGGAAAATTGTTTTCCAGCCTTTCACTCTGAGGTAATGTCTGTCTTTGTCTCTGAGGTGTGTTTCCTGTAGGCAGCAGAATGCAGGGTCCTCGTTGCGTATCCAGTTTGTTAATCTATGTCTTTTTATTGGGGAGTTGAGGCCATTGATGTTGAGAGATATTAAGGAATAGTGATTATTGCTTCCCGTTATATTCATATTTGGATGTGAGGTTATGTTTGTGTGCTTTCATTCTCTTTGTTTTGTTGCCAAGACGATTAGTTTCTTGCTTCTTCTAGGTTATAGCTTGCCTCCTTATGTTGGGCTTTACCATTTATTATCCTTTGTAGGGCTGGATTTGTAGAAAGATATTGTGTAAATTTGGTTTTGTAATGGAATATCTTGGTTTCTCCATCTATGTTAATTGAGAGTTTTGCAGGATACAGTAACCTGGGCTGGCATTTGTGTTCTCTTAGGGTCTGTATGACATCAGTCCAGGATCTTCTGGCCTTCATAGTTTCTGGCAAGAAGTCTGGTGTGATTCTGATAGGTCTGCCTTTATATGTTACTTGACCTTTTTCCCTTACTGCTTTTAATATTCTTTCTTTATTTTGTGCGTTTGGTATTTTGACTATTATGTGACGGGAGGTGTTTCTTTTCTGGTCCAATCTATTTGGAGTTCTGTAGGCTTCTTGTATGCCTATGGGTATCTCTTTTTTTAGATTAGGGAAGTTTTCTTCTATGATTTTGTTGAAGATATTTACTGGTCCTTTGAGCTGGGAGTCTTCACTCTCTTCTATACCTATTATCCTTAGGTTTGATCTTCTCATTGAGTCCTGGATTTCCTGTATGTTTTGGACCAGTAGCTTTTTCCGCTTTACATTATCTTTGACAGTTGAGTCAATGATTTCTATGGAATCTTCTGCTCCTGAGATTCTCTCTTCTATCTCTTGTATTCTGTTGGTGAAGCTTGTATCTACAGCTCCTTGTCTCTTCTTTTGGTTTTCTATATCCAGGGTTGTTTCCATGTGTTCTTTCTTGATTGCTTCTATTTCCATTTTTAATTCCTTCAACTGTTTGATTGTGTTTTCCTGGAATTCTTTCAGGGATTTTTGCGATTCCTCTCTGTAGGCTTCTACTTGTTTATTAATGTTTTCCTGTGTTTCCCTAAGGGAGTTCTTCACATCTTTCTTGAAGTCCTCCAGCATCATGATCAAATATGATTTTGAAACTAGATCTTGCTTTTCTGGTGTGTTTGGATATTCCATGTTTGTTTTGGTGGGAGAATTGGGCTCCGATGATTCCAAGTAGTCTTGGTTTCTGTTGCTTGGGTTCCTGCGCTTGCCTCTCGCCATCAGATTATCTCTAGTGTTACTTTGTTCTGCTATTTCTGACAGTGGCTAGACTGTCCTATAAGCCTGTGTGTCAGGAGTGCTGTAGACCTGTTTTCCTCTCTTTCAGTCAGTTATGGGGACAGAGTGTTCTGCTTTCGGGCGTGTAGTTTTTCCTCTCTACAGGTCTTCAACTGTTCCTGTGGGCCTGTGTCTTGAGTTCACCAGGCAGCTTTCTTGCAGCAGAGAAGTTGGTCTTACCTGTGGTCCCGAGGCTCAAGTTCGCTCGTGGGGTGCTGCCCATGGGCTCTCTGCGGCGGCAGCAACCAGGAATACCTGTGCCGCCCCTTTGGGAGCTTCAGTGCATCAGGGTTCCAGATGGCCTTTGGTGTTTTCCTCTGGCGTCCGAGATGTATGTACAGAGAGCAGTCTCTTCTGGTTTCCCAGGCTTGTCTGCCTCTCTGAAGGTTTAGCTCTCCCTCCCACGGGATTTGGGTGCGGAGAACTGTTTATCAGGTCTGTTTCCTTCAGGTTCCGGCGGTGTCTCAGGCAGGGGTCCTGCCGCTCCTGGGCCCTCCCCCACGGGAGCCCAGAGGACTTATACAGTTTCCTCTTGGGCCAGGGATGTGGGCAGGGGTGAGCAGTGTTGGTGGTCTCTTCCGCTCTGCAGCCTCAGGAGTGCCCACCTGACCAGGCGGTTGGGTCTCTCTCTCACAGGGTCTGGGAGCAGAGAGCTGCTGCGGGCCGGGATCCTCGGGTGTGGGACTTCCGGTAAACACAGAACGTGCCCGGTCCTAGAGGAATTCTGCTTCCGTGTGTCCCAAGCTCACCAGGCAGCTTTCTTGCAGCAGAAAAGTTGGTCTTACCTGTGGTCCCGAGGCTCAAGTTCACTCGTGGGGTGCTGCCCACGGGCTCTCTGCAGCGGCAGCAACCTGGAGTCTAACTTCTTGAATTCTTTGTATATATTAGTTATTAGCCCTCTATGGGATTGTAAGATCTGTAGGATTGGTAAAGATTTTTTCCTAATCTGTTGGTTGCTGTTTTGTCCTATTGACAGTGTCCTTTACCTTACAGAAGCTTTGCAATTTTATGAAGTCCCATTTGTCGATTCTTGATCTTTGAGCATAAGCCATTGGTGTTCTGTTCAGAAAAATTTCCCCAGTGGCCATCCATGTGTTCCAGGTTCTTCCCCACTTTTTCTTCTATTAGTTTGAGTGTATCTGATTTTATGTGGAGGTCCTTGGTCCACTTGGACTTGAGCTTTGTATAGGGCGGTAAGAATGGATCAATTTGCATTCTTCTACATGCTGACCTCCAGTTGAACCAGCACCATTTGTTAAAAATGTTCTCTTTTTCCATTGGATGGTTTTAGCTCCTTTGTCAAAGGTCAAGTGACCATAGGTGTATGAGTTCATTTCTGGGTCTTCAATTCTATTCCATTGATCTACCTGCCTGTCTCTGTACCAATACCATACCGTTTTTATCACTATTTCTCTGTAAAGCAGCTGGCGGTCAGGGACGGTGATTCCCCCAGAAGTTCTTTTATTGTTGAGGATAGTTTTCGCTATCCTGTTTTTTTTTTTGTTTTTTTGTTTTTGTTATTTCAAATGAATTTGCAAATTGCTCTTTCTAACTCTGTGAAAAGTTGAGTAGGAATTTTGATGGGGATTGCATTGAATCTGTAGATCACTTTTGGTAAAATGGCCATTTTTACTATATTAATCCTGTCAATCCATGAGCATAGGAGATCTTTCCATCTTCTGAGATCTTCTTCAATTTCTTTCTTCAGAGACTTGAAGTTCTTGTCATACAGATCTTTCACTTGCTTGGTTAGAGTCACACCAAGGTATCTTATATTATTTGGGACTATTGTGAAGAATGTCAGTTCCCCAATTTCTTTCTTAGCCTGTTTATCCTTTGAGTCGAGGAAGGCTACTGATTTGTTTGAGTTAATTTTATATGCAGCCACTTTCCTGAAGTTGTTTATCCCGTTCAGGAGTTCTCTGGTAGAATTTTTGGGTCACTTAAGTATACTAAATCATCTGCAAATAGTGATATTTTTAACTTCTTCCTTTCCAATTTGTATCCCTTTGACTTCCTTTTGTTTTCTGATTGCTCTGGCTAGGATTTTGAGTACTATATTGAATAGGTAGGGAGAGAGTGGGCAGCAGCCTTGTCTAGTTCCTGATTTTAGTGGGATTGCTTCAAATTTCTTTCCATTTAGTTTGATGTTGGCTACTGGTTTGCTGTATATTGTTTTTACTATGTTTAGATATGATCCTTGAATTCCTGATCTTACCAAAACTTTTAAGATGAATGGGTGTTGAATTTTGTCAAATGCTTTCTCAGCATCTAATGAGATGATTATGGGTTTTTTTTTCTTTGAGTTTGTTTATATAGTGGATTATATTGATGGATTTCCAGATTTCCATATATTGAACTCTCCCTGCATCTGGGAGAGGAAGCCTACTAGGTCATGATGGATGATCGTTTTGATGTGTTCTTGGATTCCGTTACTGAGTATTTTTGCATTGATATTCATAAGGGAAATTGGTCTGAAGTTCTCTTTCTTTTTTGGGTCTTTGGGTGGTTTAGGTAGAAGAGTAAATGTGGCTTCATAGAAGGAATTGGGTATTGTCAAATATTTCTTTCTTTTTTTTTAACTTGAAATGTGATCTTTTTTGCATGAATTGCAAATTTATCAAATCTGTCTGGTCTGATATTTTTTTTTAATGCTGATCTTCACTGTGAGTATGAGAAAAAGTAGGCAACAGTATCTATCAACAATTGAATTTGTGTTTTGTAATGTCCTCCCAGATAAGTTAACCTGTGGTTTTTAAATTCAGCTTTATAGAAAGTTTCTGGTCATGAACAAAATATAGAAGAGTTCTTTTTCTAGAACTCATAAGAAAAATTATGAAACCCAGTTTTCAGCAGATGTCCCCATTTCCATGGGAAATTTTTTTTCAATATTCTGACTTTCTGAATTCCACTAAAATTTCCAAGTAAGCCCTGTTTTCAGCATTCTAGTACAGTAATTGATATAGATAAGAATGTTATTTCTCATTCATGTATGAGAAAATAAGTAACAAAAATGATTATATACTTTAAGGATCTACTGAAGAACCAGAGATTATTTCCTTTTTGAAGTGTAATTGACCCAAAAGAATATATATCATTTTGGTTTTTATTTTCCTTTCAGCTGTACAATATTTCTGCATAGTGTAACTTTTAATACCAAGTGACTTGAGCTAAATTCTCAGGCTAAGTGTAAAGTCTGACTTTACAGTCTATAAAACAGGAACCTCAGTTGTTTAGCTTGTTACAAGAATCTGATACTACTTGGGTGTTGTGGCACATACTTTTAATCCCAGCACTCAGACAGAGGCAGGTGGATCCCTGGGAGTTCATGGCCAGCCTGGTCTACATTCTATGTCCCATGCCAGCTAAGGCTACATAGTAAGCCTCACTGTCATCACTTTTATCCCGACCTCTGCCAAAAACGAAAACAATCGGATTAGGTACTGTAGGTAATACTCTTCAGTAACTGTATAGTATATTAGCATAGCGAACTTTTTTTTTTCTTTTTTTTTTCCGGAGCTGGGGACAGAACCCAGGGCCTGTGCTTGCTAGGCAAGCGCTCTACCACTGAGCTAAATCCCCAACCCCGCAATAGTAAACTTTTTATGCTTTTATAAAAGACTACATCTTTCTTATAATTTGTTACCTCTTTCACTTTAGCTTTCCACAGGCTACAAATCAAACATTACTTGACAAGTTTAAACATCAACATGAAGAGAATTCTTACATTGAATTTCCAGCTGTAATGGAGCCTGCTTTTATCATAAAACATTACGCTGGAAAAGTAAAATATGGAGTAAAGGTCAGTAAATTTTTTTATTGAATATGGCTTTAGAGAAGAGGTATGTATTTTAAAATACAGAACACCTTTTATTCTTTGACAGTTCTATGCATGTAAACATTGTCTCCTGATCATAACTATACCCCCAGATGTATCATTGCTATCTCTAGCATGCTACTCTTTCTTATAGTTTTTAGAGGCTCTGGATCAGTAGCCTTTGGAGACATTTTGTAAGGGTAGAATTAGAATAGAGATATATATTTTTCAGTATATTATCATTTTAGATAAATGTTTCTGCTGGTTTCCAACTGTAGATAAATCTATTAGGCCATTTTAGTGAACCTTTAAAATCTAGAACAGATAGTGTCTATGTGTCACAAACTCATTGTTTAATCCTCACAATTCATTTGTTTTCCTTTAATGATACTCATATTGGTCTTTTAGAAGCTTCTGTTCTGAGCACCATTAGGTAGTTGTAAGCTTTCATTCTTATTAGTTATAATAACATTAACTCTTGCATGTATCTTATGTAACTGATGATATGGTAAACTCTTGGGAAGTTTAAACTTGGCACTTATGATACTTAGTTTCCTTGTAATGCAGTAATGAAATGATTTGAAAAATTAAAAACTCATTGAATTTTTTGTTTTGTTTTTTGTTTTTTAGATAAAACAAAACATGTTTGTTTCATGTAGCTTAGAGAGTCTCAAATTTTCTGTGTAGCAGAGCGTGTTCTTGAACTCCTAATTCTCTTGCCTCTAATCCTAAGTGCCTAGGATTACAGAGTTGTGTCACCATGTCTAGCTGTGGTAGACATCCTAGTTCATTATTTAACCATTTACTGATTCATTTGTAAAGAATTATTTATTAAATTCCATATGTAGTTCCCTGTTCAGTATTTGTGATTATATAGTGATAAGGTAGACAGATTTTTAAGTATATATCATATGCATAATCATTTATTTGTAGTTATGTACTATAAATTTTTCTGTGAATTAAAGTAATGAAGTAATTACCTTTTATTTTGTAGATTTATAAGGACTTTTATTTTTAAGAGAGGAACTAAAGTAAATGTTACACTGGTGAGTTGAGATAGTGAATTCTAGGCTATAAAGTAAGAAAGGAGTTAAGTATGTTTAAATAGTATATAAAAGGTCAGTGGGATGAGATTAAGGATGAGTGAGATATTTTAGTGAATCCAAGAACAGACAGATTCAATCTTGAAGGATTTCTAGGCTACATTGAAGAAGCCTAAGTGTTTTATTTTTAATGAATTGAGGAACTCCTGTACAATCCATACTGTTAGTGAAGACAACAGTCCTGTGTCAGCCTGCTAAGTGCTTCAGTCATACCACATGCTTACTATCAACCTCACTACTGGAGTGGGGGTGTTGAAATTATTATAGGAACTGTGAAACTATTAAAGCAGATTTGCATTTTTAAGGACACCAGAGAGACAAGGCTGCATTCTTAGAATTTATTAATTCTCCTTTAGCTCCCTCCCCTTTTAATTTGAGGTGAAATATTAAATTGAACACAAGAGTAACAGTAGAAACGGGGAAGATCTTATATAAGGTATAGTGTGGAGATCTCCATATACTTTATAGATGTTATAAATGAATATTTTATGGTGGGAAGTAATTGAATCTATTTGAAGTACTGTATCTGAGATGGAATACACAGGTGAGAAGCAGATTTTAGATATTATTTATAACATAAAACAAAGCAGAAATCTTTTTTTTATTAATCATTCCATTCTTTTACATCTCCAATGATATCCTACTTCCCGGTTACCCATAAACCCCTCATCCCACAATCTCCCTCTCTTCCCTCCCCTTTGCCTCTATGAGGGTGCTTCCCCAACCACCCAAAGTCTCCCTCCCACCCCTCCAGTATCTTCCTAAATCAGACTTCCACAGGACCAAGGGCCTCCCCTCTCATTGATGTCAGATAACACCATCCTCTGCTACATATATAGCTGGAGCCATGGATCCCTCCCTGTACACTCACTGGTCTTGAGCCTGTTGTTAGATGATGTAGTTACTTTTCTAGTGTGGTAGTAAAACACCATGATCAAGGCAATTTATAGAAGAAAAAGTTTATTTGGCCTTACCATTCCAGAAAGGTAAGAGTCTATCATGGTAGGGAAGCAGCAGGCATGGCAGCTGAAGGAGAAGCCGAGGTGCTCACATCATGAACTGCAAGCACAAAGCAAAGAGTTGGAACAAGAAATGATGTGAGTCTTTAAACTCACAACCTGACTACACTGGCATGCTTAAGCAAGACCACACCTCTTGAACCATCACCGAGTGGGAACCAAGTATACAAATTCCCAAGACTTACAGAGACATTGATCATATAGTATACACTCCTGTTTCTGTGATGTTTATGTATGTTACCAAGTAGATTTAAAGTAAAAGATGATTGAAGGGTGAAATTATATACTCACTAAAGAAATAGACATATGCTAGAGATATTACTGGAGGTAAACAGGGATATTTCACAACGAGGAAAGTATCCAGTTGATAAAATGTTGATCAAAAGCAGAAAGAGACCACAAGTAGGTGCAGTGCTGAGACTGTCGCTGGGATAGAGTGCTCGTCTGGTCTGTGTGCTGCTCTAAATGTAATTCCTCGTACTGCAGAAGCTATAACCAAATGGAAGGAGCTGTGCACAAATCTATTGTGCTACAGGGCACACAGACATGCCATAGGGTGACTTAGGCAGTTACTGTGTATTTAAACATTAAGCAAAACTCTTCCAATTAGTTGATGAATTAATCCAGAAAAATCACAACTAAAACTACTTGTCATTCTAATATATATTTTTAACTGAAGAGTTAAGACTGCAGTATTTTAAAGTTTGTGGAATCCATTTAAATCATTTAAGACAAGAAATTAGGATGAAAGAAATATCAGATTCCATCTCAAGAAAGCTTGTAAAAGTGCACATTGATCCCAATTGAATGAGAAGAACATGCTAAAAAATAAATAAATCAGGACAATAAAAAGAACCATAAAAAAAAATAGTGGTACGTTCTTTTAATGTCAGTACTTCTTAAGAAGGATCTGTGTAAATTTAAGGTCAACCTAATCTACATAACGAGTTCCAGGACCAGCCAGGGCTACATAGTGGTACCTGGTATTAAAGCTAAAGAAATCCTGCCAGAATCGAAACAAATTCAACAAAGTCTAATGTTAGTTCCATTTTAATACATAACAATATAAACAAATACATTAGAAAGTAGCTGATAGAGCAATAGTGATAAAAACTGCATGGTATTGGTACAGAGACAGACAGATAGACCAATGGAACAGAATTGAAGACCCAGAAATGAACCCACACACCTATGGGCACTTGATTTTTGACAAAGGAGCCAAAACCATCCAATGGAAAAAAGATAGCATTTTCAGCAAATGGTGCTGGTTCAACTGGAGGTCAACATGTAGAAGAATGCAGATCGATCCATCCTTATCACCCTGTACAAAGCTTAAGTCCAAGTGGATCAAGGACCTCCACATCAAACCAGACACACTCAAACTAATAGAAGAAAAACTAGGGCAGCATCTGGAACACATGGGCACTGGAAAAATTTCCTGAATAAAACACCAATGGCTTATGCTCTAAGATCAAGAATCGACAAATGGGATCTCATAAAACTGCAAAGCTTCTGTAAGGCAAAGGACACTGTGGTTAGGACAAAACGGCAACCAACAGATTGGGAAAAGATCTTTACCAATCCTACAACAGATAGAGGCCTTATATCCAAAATATACAAAGAACTCAAGAAGTTAGACCGCAGGGAAACAAATAACCCTATTAAAAAATGGGGTTCAGAGCTAAACAAAGAATTCACAGCCGAGGAATGCCGAATGGCTGAGAAACACCTAAAGAAATGTTCAACATCTTTAGTCATAAGGGAAATGCAAATCAAAACAACCCTGAGATTTCACCTCACACCAGTGAGAATGGCTAAGATCAAAAACTCAGGTGACAGCAGATGCTGGCGAGGATGTGGAGAAAGAGGAACACTCCTCCATTGTTGGTGGGATTGCAGACTGGTACAACCATTCTGGAAATCAGTCTGGAGGTTCCTCAGAAAATTGGACATTGAACTGCCTGAGGATCCAGCTATACCTCTCTTGGGTATATACCCAAAAGATGCCCCAACATATAAAAAAGACACGTGCTCCACTATGTTCATCGCAGCCTTATTTATAATAGCCAGAAGCTGGAAAGAACCCAGATGCCCTTCAACAGAGGAATGGATACAGAAAATGTGGTACATCTACACAATGGAATATTACTCAGCTATCAAAAACAATGACTTTATGAAATTCGTAGGCAAATGGTTGGAACTGGAAAATATCATCCTGAGTGAGGTAACCCAATCACAGAAAAACACACATGGTATGCACTCATTGATAAGTGGCTATTAGCCCAAATGCTTGGATTACCCTAGATGCCTAGAACAAATGAAACTCAAGACGGATGATCAAAATGTGAATGCTTCACTCCTTCTTTAAAAGGGGAACAAGAATACCCTTGGCAGGGAATAGAGCGGCAAAGATTAAAACAGACACAGAAGGAACACCCATTCAGAGCCTGCCCCACATGTGGCCCATACATATACAGCCATCCAATTAGACAAGATGGATGAAGCAAAGAAGTGCAGACCGACAGGAGCCGGATGTAGATCTCTCCTGAGAGACACAGCCAGAATACAGCAAACACAGAGTCGTATGCCAGCAGCAAACCACTGAACTGAGAATAGGACCCCCGTTGAAGGAATCAGAGAAAGAACTGGAAGAACTTGAAGGGGCTCGAGACCCCTTATGAACAACAATGCCAAGCAACCAGAGCTTCCAGGGACTAAGCCACTACCTAAAGACTATACATGGACTGACCCTGGACTCTGACCTCATAGGTAGCAATGACTATCCTAGTAAGAGCACCAGTGGAAGGGGAAGCCCTGGGTCCTGCTAAGACTGAACCCCCAGTAAACTAGATTGTTGGGGGGAGGGCGGCAATGCGGGGAGGATGGGGGGTGGAACACCGATAAGAAAGGGGAGGGGGGAGGGGGATGTTTGCCCGGAAACTGGGAAAGGGAATAACACTCGAAATGTATATAAGAAATACTCAAGTTAATTAAAAAAAAAAAAAAGAAAGTAGCTGATAATAGAATACTATAAATTATAGGTAACAAAGATAGATAACAAAGGTACTTCATTTTTGTGTACCACTTTTTTTTTTGTACAGGGTCAGATATTTTAATATACTAACTGGCTAGTATTCAGTTCTTCTACATTTCCAATTCTTTTATCATTGAATGAGACGAAAGAAAACCAAGCTCTACTTTTCAGACCCTCAGTATGTTATTTACCTATTTTCCGACCACATGCAGCTTCAGCCAGTATCTACAGTCCCTGGCTTTTCTGCTTTTTGTCTAACCTGCCCACTGATCACCCTGGAGAACAAGTGAGGCTCTCTTTTGTCTGGTTTTTTCAAGGCTAGATCTTTTAAGTTTTCTATCATACCATTTTATCGAATACCCCTTGAAATTAACTGTCTAATAATCCATAATAAAATTAGAGTATTCACTATTTCTTACATAATTCAGTAGTTTCAGAATTAACTGGCACTTTTTAGAAGGCACCTCACCCAGGTAGCTACTCAGAATAGAATTCAGTTCTACAATCTCTATTCACCCACCATTCAAACATACCTACTATCTTCTTGATTTTAGTAGTCTTTTTCAGAAATAACATTGGTACTTTTTTCATAGGATTTTCGGGAAAAAAATACAGATCATATGCGTCCAGACATTGTGGCTCTTCTGAGAAGTAGCAGGAATGCTTTTGTTTCTGGGATGACTGGCATTGATCCCGTAGCTGTTTTCCGATGGGCAGTTCTCCGAGCATTTTTTAGAGCTGTGGTTGCTTTCAGGGAAGCTGGGAAAAGACATATTCAGAGAAAAAGTGGTAAGCCAATCTTGCTAGTATTCTTCCATGATAATACTTTTTATTTTGTTCTGTTTCCTTGCCATATCCTGTAATCATGTTTTATAGCTGATAAATCACACCTTTAAGTGATTAGGTGTATGTTTCTGTAAGTGTGTAGGTATATGTTGCTATATTTTCATAATAGATATTGATAAGTATAATGAGTGTCTTAGTTAGGGTTGCTATTGTGTGATGAAACAGCATGACCAAGGCTGGTTATAAAGGGGAACATCTAATTGGGGGCTTGTTTATAGTTTTGGAGGGTTAGTCCATGGTCATTATGGTGTAGGCAAGCATGGTACTTGGGCAATATCCGAGTGCTTATATCTGATCTGAAAGGTGCAGGCAGACAGTGAAACTGGGCCTGGCATGAGGTTTTCAAAGCTCAGAAGCCCAGACTCAGTGACACCTCTTCCAAGAAGGTCACGCCTACTAATTCTTCTCAAACAATTTCACCAACTGTAGACCAAGTATTCAAATATATTGAGTGCACAGGGGCTACTCTCATGAAAATCATCACAGTAGTAGTTATGAACAAAAATGTATGCTGATAATCATATAATGATTCGGAATTTGATTTTAATGTTTTCTCCATTTCGTGTTTTCTGTGTTTTTTTCTACAAATTCAATCATAATTTAATATGAAAAAGCAAAGTAGGAAACAAAATGTTGGGGTCAGGGAGTGTAATTTGATGAGTCTCCTGCCCCAGTCACCTTATCTGTTGACCAATTTTGTAAGTAAAAGCACTTTTTCTTTTCTATTAAAGGATGATCTGTTCATTAAGGTTTTTTTTTTTTTAACCTGATAATTCTTTTTATTGAGTTTTTAGTTTGAAATTTATAAATGATTTTTTTCTTGGGTACTTCCTTTTTCTTTTTCTTTTTTTTTTTTTTTTTTTTTTTTTGGTTCTTTTTTTCGGAGCTGGGGACCGAACCCAGGGCCTTGCGCTTCCTAGGCAAGCGCTCTACCACTGAGCTAAATCCCCAGCCCCTACTTCCTTTTTCTTTAAGCCACGAGACACTCCATGTGCATGAGATCAAGTTCATAGGCACATGTGGCCATTTGGAATGTGTATAGTTAGAATCTTCTGATTTTTATGTAGTTGAGACATGCCTTTCAGTAGGATTATATGAGTGCTTCCTTATTCTTCTGTGGTTCCAAATTAAGTTGTATGTCATAGGAGTAAACAAACCTTCAAAGTCAGCTTTTAAACTTAAGTTCTGATTTTTTACCTGGGAGGTAGAGTGAGTCAGACACTTAACTTCCATGCCAGTTTAGTCTACATAGTGAGTTTGAGGAGAAGCAGGGCTATTTAGAGAGATACTGTCTCAAACACAAAACAAAATAACCCAACAACAGAAGCAGAAAAACATCCTGGGGAATCCTACGTGACTTGATTATTAGTAGTCTTTGCCATTGCCTTAGTCAGTGTTCTATGCTGTAAAGAGACACCAGGACACCAGGACACCCTTTAATTGGGGTTGGCTTCAGAGCTTTAGTTCATTGTTGTCATGGCTTGAATTGTGGCAATAAGCAGGCAGACATAGTTCTGGGAAGGTAGTTAAGACTTCTACATCCAGATGGGCAGGCAGCAGGAAGAGAGAAATACTGGGCCTACCTTGAGCATTTGAAACTACAAAGCCCCTCTCCCATCCATGACATACTTTTTCTAACAAAGCCACATGTACTCCCATAAGGCCACACCTCCTAAACCCTGCAAAGTAGCCCCATTCCCTAGTGACAAAGCATTCAAACATAATGAACCTATAGGGACTATTCTTAGTCAAACTACCACACTACCTTGGGAAGTATCAAAGGGAGTTCTTGTGGTTGAAATGGTTAAGATGATAGTAATGACCTGGGGAGGTGACTCAGCAGCTAAGTGCACTTGCTGCTTTTCCAGAGGACCTGAGTTCACGTCCCAGGGTCTATGTTAGGTGGTTCACAACCACTGGCAACTCCAGCTCTAGGGGGAAATCAAATGTCCTCTTCTGGATAGAGTTACACTCAAGTGTCCACATATACACAAAAATAGATACATACACATAAATACAGTTTTAAAAAGGAATAATAGAAACATTAGGGAAGAAATAAAGAGCACTATTATAGTTAACTACAAAAAGGTGGAGTAAACGTAATTTTTACATTTTCTAGCACTCCAATCTGAGAGACAGCTGCTTAAAGTACTAACTGATTCTGTGCTGATGATCTTACTGTTTAAAAGATAAAGCTTGTTTAATAGTAACAGTGTAGAGAAAGTGATAAGGGCCACTTTTCAAGCATTTGAAGTTGTTTTTTAACTTAGACTAGATATAAATTACTATTTTAATTATAATTTTCATATCAACTGTTAACTAATTTTAAAAAATGTGTTTGATATAAAAGAGGGTAGTGATTGAAGGAAAAGAAAAATAAAAACGACAATAGGTAGAAAGCAAATAACATCCTTCCATATAAAGAGTTCAAGAAAAAAATCACAAGAAAAGGTAGAAGATACTTTGAGTAGGAGATAAGAATGAACAAACACAGTCTGTACTAATTAATTCCTGTTTGATTAGTTTATGTCCTTCCATACTCTATTTTTGGGCCAGAGGACCATAGAAGTTTTGCCTAAAAATGATTCTTGGTTATATAAGTAATTATATAGGTGTTTTACACACTACTAGGAGAAAACCAGAAAGTATATAACAATATATAGAAGATAAAACAAAAACTGCTTATGGACAGGTTTATAGCTTTCAAAACACCTGTATTATCTATCAAAATGGCAAAGAATTAACCCCGTGTTCTACTGTTTCTAAGGAGGCTTGGCTAAAAGGATAAACACAATGTAAGCAGGGCATCATAAATGAGTACAGAGTTAAAAAACAAGCAAAACCAGAAAAATGTAACAAAATTAAATAATTTATCAATTGATTGAGAGAATTATAAATATAGTTCGCATAGTATCTTCTTTCTCTACTCTACAAACTTGTCCACTTTACCTGACTGGCCATGTGTAGGCTAGTCTGATACCTGGCCAGCAGAGGTAAATTACTGGTAATAATGAAAATCGAGTATTTTCTATTAAAGTATCTTGTGACAATGAAGTGACATTAAGCAGTCATTTTATAAAAACGTAAATATTTCAAATTATTGATTCTCATCTTGGCTAAATGATCCATTTAAAAAGTTACTTTTTATTATCATCTCGTTAAAATGTTTGAAGTAGAGTTTTTTAAGTCTGAGATTTTTATGTATTATCTGATTAATACAAGATTACATTTTCTCTGCTAAATGATGTTTTTTACTATAACATTTTAGTTTTTCAGTGTGATAAAATTCTTGAAGTGGATTTCCTATTTTAAAAAAGACTGCTACTTTTTTGTACTAACTGATGATTAATAAGATTATGTCTTCTCTTATAAGTGTAGGTAGTATTTTCTAAATTTAGAAATCTAGGCTAGGAAATTTCAATGAAATGAAAAAATACTTTGCAAGAGTTTTTGAATTAGTCTTTCTATGAGCTTTAAAATTATTATCTTGAGAAATATTTGTAATTTATGACATTGAGACCCATTCCTAATTGTACAGTGAAGTGCACTAATGGAACTTCAGTTCATTATTTCACTTAGTTTGTCTGTAGATTATATTGTTGTCATTTTTAGAAGCAAAATTGTTAAATGTAGCCATTCCTTCCTAACTCTTAAGGTAATCTCTGAGATAATGATACCCAAGAGTTTATCTCTTCTGAAATGTGGAAACTCTGTATTCTACTTTTTTTTTTTTTTTTTTTCCCGGAACTGAGGACCGAACCCAGGGCCTTGTGCTTGCTAGGCAAGTGCTCTACCACTGAGCTAAATCCCCAGCCCCTCTGTATTCTACCTTAAATCCATTTCTTGCTGATATTTATAGTATTGAAATCACCCCTTTTCCATGCCTTACTGTTCAGGTGACTCATTTGGTTCGCACTTATCTGAGTGCTTTTGTCTTTACTGTCTCTTCTCTGTTCTGCTCGTCATTCACTTTATCTCCTTTCCAGTGGGGCGGTGTGGGTTCTCCAGCTATTTTTTCAGGTTTATGAATGCAGAGTGCTGCTCAGGAGCCCCTCTGTGGTGTGCTACTACTTCCTCTCAGCACACACTCGACAGACACTGACGAGACAAGTGTACCTGACTGCCAGATTTGTAGAAGACAGGGTACATTTTTCTGTAATTGTTTGGGTATAATTTCTCTCGGATTCTATCAATGTTGCCAAGTATATGCTAAAAATATTCCAGAAAGGAATAATTTTCCAAGAACAACCAGATGATACTACTTGTTTGAAATGTTCCTTATAATCTAGAAATTTTAATATAGCATTAGCTCAGAATACTTTGATTAATAAAATAAATGTTTAGCATATTTGAAAAGAATATTTGTTTTTTTCCTATTATTTGTTAGTTGGTGAGAATCCTTCACATTACTTAATATTTTAAAATATATCAAGATAGTTGGTATCATCGTGTTTGATTCTTATATTGGTTTTGGCCTACATAATATCTTTTTCTTTTTTCCATTTTTTATTTTGTTTTGCATCTTAAGGACATGATGATACAACACCATGTACAATTTTGAAAAGTATGGATAGTTTTAGCTTTCTCCAACACCCAGTCCACCAGAGGAGCTTAGAGATTCTGCAGAGGTGCAAGGAAGAGAAGTACAGTAAGGCTTCAAATCCTCTTAACCCTATGTTGTCACATCTATTTGGAAATGGAAATCAAGAGCATTCATGAGTGTAGCATGGAGATTGCATAGGACACGCCCTTCACAGTTCTTTACGCAGACTCTACTGCTTTCTCTGGAAAGTGCTGATATACCTGTCCTTTAATGTGATTGATTTTAACTGTCCCACTCACTGTACACCTCACTGTTAATTATCTAGGCCACCCTCACTGAATTGGTTTCCAATTTTGTGTTGGAAATATCTGATTAATTGCATAGAAATCAGCAGTAAACTTTCTCTTACTTGTTTTTTGAATATTTTAGTGAAATGTAATTAAAGTAAAACAAGAGAACAATTTGGTAAACTCATGAAATTAACACAGTGATTATGATATTCAAAACTCCCCAAAGCTTCCTCATATCTAGCTAAATTTTGTACTTGTTTATGTTTGATGCCCACATCAGCATGCTATAATTGTGAATCTCTAGAGGATGCATTTAAGTTGACTCTAATCCTTGACTCAGACTTTCTATGTCTGATATAAGAGAACTCACCACATCAGAATTTCAGCACAAAGAGTAACATTTAGAATACACATATGTTTATTGTTTAAAATTGATATAAAGAATGCATTTGGTCTCCATTTCTTCCTTGGCTTTTGTTAGTTTACATGAAATAGGTTCTTTGGTTGAAATAGGTTCTTTGGTCTGCTATGTGGTTTCAATAATTGGGTGTACTCGTATTGTGATAATAAATGAGTTTTTCAGAAAATTAAATCATTTGTTTATAGTGGGCCAAATTTACTCAAGATTTGCATTGTACATTTAGTAAATTGCCATGCATTTTCTTTACTACTTTTATTAGAGTTTTCTAGTTGGAAATCCATAATAGTTTACTTAATAAAAGAACAATTTAAGAAGTGCTTAGAATTAAGTGCAGTAAGTTCTTTTTCACTGTGTTGGTATAAGAAAATGTATCTTGTATTTTTCCTTGTAGGAAGAATAAAGGTAAGTCATGTTGTTAAAAAGATGTCTTTAGAATTTATTCTTAATTATTGAAATTATTTCTAAAGATACACAGTCCTCATTTTGATGTTCATTTTATATTCTTAATCTTTCAAAAACAGTCTTTTGAGGCCAGCTTAAAAGAACTTAAATCTAAAGTAGCTGTATGTGGTTCAGTTGTTTTATTTGTTTCTTCATGATTGAACTTGGTACCTGCAGACTGGACCATACTGTAGTTTATGGGTCTGTTTGCTGTATGAAGAAGTTATACACTGGCAATTCCCTGAATATTGGTGCCTTAATTTATTTTATATATCTATTCCATTTTCCACTGCAGTTATATTCAGGTGCAGCTTTAAAGTATTTTGTTACCACTGTTATACAATCATGGCTCATTACATGTGTAGAATGCATCTAAAATGTTTAAAAAGAAAAAAAATACAGCTTTAAATTATTTTCTTAATTTCTTTTTACTTAGGGGTGTATGATATATACATATATATGTATCGCACATACATACATACATACATACATACATACATACATACATACATACATACATCCAGGTGCTTTGGAAGCCAGAAGAGGATGTCAGATTCCTTGGAGTTACAGGCATTTGTGAATTGGTGATGTGGGTGATGGGAATTGAACTCAGGTCCTCCTGAAGGGCAATAAGTGCTCTTTTTTTTTCTTCTTCTTCTTTTTTTTTTTTTTTCCGGAGCTGGGGACCAAACCCAGGGCCTTGTGCTTGCTAAGCAAGCGCTCTAACACTGAGCTAAATCCTCAACCCCCGCAATAAGTGCTCTTAACCACCGAGCCATCTCTCTAGCTCTTAAATTCTTACATTAAAAAAAAAAAAAGTGGTATAACCACTCTGCAAACAGTGTGGAGGTTCTTCAAAAATTTGGTAATAGACCTGAAGACCCAGCTATATCATTCTTTGGCATATACCAAAAAGATGCCCTACCATGCCACAGGGACATGTGCTCCACTATGTTTACAGCGGCCTTATCTATGATAACCAGAAGCTGGAAACAACCCAGATGTCCCACAACAGATGGAGGAATACAGAAAATGTGGTTCGTTTATACAGTCGAATACTATTCAGCTATTAAGAATGAGGTTAATCCCCAGTGAACTAGACTGTTGGGGGTAGGGCGGCAATGGGGGGATGGTTGGGAGGGGAACACCCATAAGGAAGGGGAGGGGGGAGGGGGATGTTTACCCGGAAACCAAAGAATTATTATTACGTATTAAATAAATTAAAAAAAATTAAAAACAAAACAAAAAAAACAAAAAAAAAAAAGAAAAAAAGGAAACTTCCTGGCATAGGGAACAAAATGGCTACCTATAATGCCAATTGACATACCAGAAAAGTGAGCCCAGATTTGTCAACTGTTAGATTCATTAGTGAAAATAGTTTTGCAATATAATAGGACACTTGCCCTGTTTTATGCAGAACAAAGGAGTATTATATAGCCTTTAAAGAAATTGTTATTTCTGTACAATCCATTCAGAATTATAATGGGGCTGTACTCAAAAAAAAAAAAACATTTACAAAAAGAATACTTGAGATAAAATAAATGACTGGTGCCCTAAAAAAAAAAAAAAAAAAAAAAAAGAAAGAAAGAAAATAGTTACAAATACATTAATTTTAACAACAACAAAAAAAAAAGAATGAGGTTAATCATGAGTTTTGCAGGCAAATGGATGGAACTAGAAAATATCATCCTGAGTGAGGTAATTCAGACCCAAAAGGACATGCATGGTATATACTTACTAATAAGGGGATATTAGCCAAAAATGTATAGAATACCTGGGATACAATCCAGAGAACTCAATAAGGTTAACAAGCAAAATGGCCTAAGTGAGGATACTTCAATCCCACTTGGAAGGGAGAAGAAAGCAATCACTGGAGGCAGAGGGAGGGAGGGACCTGGGTAGGAGAGAGGAGGGGGAGCTGGAGGGGAAGAGGGGATCATGATCAGGTATAGCAGTGGGGCACAGGAGAGAAGCCCGGAGGGACAGCAGAATGAATGGAAATATGAAACCTTGGGGGGTGGGGTGGGAGGTAGGGGGATCCTAAAAAAAAATGCAATAAATGATGATTGAAGTTTTCACATTAAGAATCTAGGAGAAACAACCTATTAGACCTTTAAAAGGGAAAAGAAGGCATATGATGTTGAGAGCTGAAAATCAGTGATAAACAAAGGAAATAACAGTCTGTAGTATGTTTATACTACTGCTTTACATAGGGCACCATACTGTGAGATGAACATGTAGCATAACAACACGCCCTTCAAGGCTAGGAAACAAGAAGAGGCTGAAGTTCCAGCACCACCTTTGTATATGCACTATTAATGACCCAAATACATACGCCTAGCCATGACAGAGCCAAACTTCTGATGCATTGGCCTTAGGGGGACAGTGGAGATCCACAGCAGGTCAACAATCAAGTTAGCTTACTTTGTTAACATTGTATAAAAGAAAAAGTATGTGATCATCTCAGAGATGAAGAAAGACTGCCACAATTCTGCACCTGTTCTTTTAAAACTTGGCAACTAAATTGCCCCAGTTTCTAAAGGTTTGCATGAAAATCTTAGAGCAGACTTTCTCCAGATACTTAGAATCAAGGTAAAGATGTTTTGATACAGCAACAAAAACATAGAAAAGGTATTGAAGGCGAGGAATTAATGAGACTATTAGAATGATAAAAGTCTAAAAAAAAACGTTTTAGAACTAAAACGTGAACTCAGCAATCTTGTAGAGTACCTAATACATACACAAAATTTATTTTTAGCCCTGAACACTTGGAAAATGAAGTTTGTAAATGTCTTTGAGGCAGCCAGTTCACTCCTATATTTTACAAGCGTGGGTCTGTGTGACAAAGGAACTTGGCTAGTGTGTCACTTCTAATATTATTAGAAAAGATTGCCATCTTTTGTGTGCCTTAACTTGGTAGCTTTTACATCTCTGTCAGAGAAGCCACTGTTACTGATGTTGTGAGCAGCTCCATTCAGTGTTCCAACAGAGCCTTCAGCCAATAGTTAATAAGGAAATGGGTTTCCTCAGCAACTTGTCTGGATGACCTAAGAGTAAATCTTCCTTCATTCTAGTCCCAGGAGGACTGCAGTTTTGCTTGGCAACTTGAGTACAGCCTTATTAGAGACCCTGACTTAGAATGACCTAATAAACAATTCCTTATTCTCAGTCTTTTGGAAGCTGGTTTAGATGAGTCTGGTAGCCGACTTAAAATCTCATCTTCCTGTGGAGAGTGGCTCTTCTTATATAGCATACCCAAAGCCCTGGACTTAATACATGGTATTACAAAAAGGGAGGGAAATGGAAGGAAGGGAACAGAGGAGGGAAGGAAGTCTGTGAACCAAAAGTACAGAAATGGGTTCATGTAAACATAATAGAGTGCTGAGATAGTTTAGTGAAATAAAGGATTAGCTTACAAACTAATGGCATTGAACACCTTGGTATTTATTTCTTAAAAGGTAACGCTGTTGCCATGAAAAGTTATCTTGAAATGAGTCATGCCTAATTTGTTTAGAGCATGCACTAATTTGTTTAAATTTTCTACTTTTTTCCTTTTGTTAGGTATAACCCGGAAAAACCCAAGAACACCTCTTTCTGATCTTCAAGGCATGAACACTCTGAATGAAAAAAATCAACAGTAAGTTTGGTATATGTTTGTTTACAAGGCAATATGGAATGAATAACCATCTTCTATTTTTGGACATTGCTATATAGCCTGGCAGCCTGTGATTTTCCTGCTTCAGACTGAGTGCTAGGATTATAGGTGTGTGCCGCCACACTCAGAATTTTGTTTTTGTGTATTTGTGAGAGTGTGTTGTGGTCATATCTGTGTGGGTAAGGGTGACTGTATCATGGCACATGTGTGATGCTCAGAAGGTAGCCTTGGATGTCAGTTTACCGTTTTTGAGGTGGCTGGACCTCTTTGTTTTCACTACTGTATGTATCAGGTTATCAGGCTCACAGGTGTCTGGAGGTTGCCTTGTGTCTGCATGGGCGTACTTGGTTATAGGTATGGCATCTAGCTCTTACATTAGTCATGGGGCTCTTTCTCAGATCCTCAGGCTTGTACAGCAAGTACATAAAGCACTGAGTTGACTCTCCTATTCACAGATTGTTTTGCTTTTAAATTTTATTTACTTTGTCTTTGTTGGGGTTGGGAAATGTGCTTAGGATGTGTTTGAAAATGAGAGAAAAACTTGGTGGGCGAGTTTCTCTCTTTCACCCATGCAGGACCCAGATATCAAACTAATATAATCAGTCTTGACAGCAAGCGCCTTATTCTCTGGGCTATCTTGCTATTCCCACCCTGGGATTTCTATTCTGTTTGCTTCTTGGTTTGTTTGAGACAGTGTATCATATAGTATAGTCTGTCTTAGAACTTGCTATGTAACCAGAGATGGCCTTGACTTTCTGATCCTCCAACTCTGAAGTGTTGGGAATATAGACCTGAATCACTCCACACCAGGCTTTAACAGTTTTTCATGTCTTTTACTTGTGTATCTGCCAAGACATCTTTTTCAGAGATAGTTTCTTTTGATTTGTTTTTTCCCTCTCAATAGGCCATGCTTTCTGAGTTTGGTGTGTGTGTGTGATTTCTAATTTTTATTTTTTGATTTTTGATGCAGTGAGCATTTGAACATAATGTGGTAAATAGATATCAGATAAGTCTTCCTTTGCACATGTCATCTGTTCTTTGATTTGGTTTGTTTTTCTCTTCTTCTTCTGTTTGCTTGTTTTTTCAACTGTAGATGTTTCTGTGCCCAAGAACAGTTTAAGGTATACAGCTAAGGACTTTTCAGCTATCTTATATTTCTTTCCCTTGGACATTTACAGTTATTTTCTAATTTTATGCACGAATGTGAGTTATTGTTAATATCTAATCTCCAAAACAGAAAGGGAGAATGTTGAAGGCTGGGGCTAGAAATGGTGATTACTTTTTAAGTCCACTGAAGTCATTCGAGCTTGGAGCAGTGTAGAAGTTACAATGGCGCTCGCTGTGTATTTGTTTTTTTTTTTTTTTTTCTGCATGATTAAAGCATGTATCATTGCATAAATCTCTAATATATGGAGTAGAGTGTTCTTTTGTCCCATGTTGGCTGTGAGCTATTTGAAAGCTATTCCAAGAAGATGCACACACTCTTTCCTACCTCTCTTGTGTAAGGTTAAATAGCTGCTAGATGACCAGGCTTAGTTGAGGTTGAGCAAAGAAACCTTTCCCTGGAAGTTACAGGCTGTCGGTAGACCTTCAATTTCTAAAACACAGTCACTTTCGTTTAGTTTTACTTTCTACTTTTCATTTATTCATGGTTGACTGAGCCTCAGAAATATTACCTAGGGAATTCTAAAAATAAAAAATTCCCCAATTTAAAATTATGTGCTACTCTTTAATCTTATGACTGTTGATTCTTACCATGGTTCTATTTTATTTTTTATTTATTTTTTTCAGTTTTTCATAACAGTATTTTCTGTGTAGCCCTGGCTTTCCTGGAACTTGCTCTGTAGACCAGACTAGCTTTGAACTTATAGAGATCCACCTGCCTCTTATCTTCCACATGCTGAGATTAAAGGCAGGGCCACCTATGCACTGCTCTATTTTATTATTAACATTGCCAGTTTCTTACCATGGCTCAATTAGAAATGAAACATCATAAGTATTTGTCACAGTATTCATTGCTTTGAGGAGACACCATGACCATGGCAGCTCTTATTAAAGAAAGCATTTAACTGTACTGTAAGCTTGCTGAGTACTGTGCTTCTGAGCCTTGTTTGGGCTTTTGAAACTTATAAGCCTACTCCCAGTGACATACTTCCTCCTATAAGACCACACCTCCTAATCCCTGTCAAGTAGTGCCACTCCCCAATGACCAAGCATTCAAATGTATGCATCTATGGGGCTATTATAGTACTTATATATAAGAAGTGAATACAGATTGTGGTAGACTTGGAATATATATTCCTTGTGAAGAAAGGGAGATTACTATAGTTTTATTAGAATGCATTCAGCTAGTGCAATGTTGTCTCAAGTGAGGAGACATATCGGGTACTTGTTGCCTGTCTTGAGGTAGGTAATATTATTTCATCCCATAACTTTTTTCCCATTCTAGTGCCAGGGGTTGGATTTAGACCCTTGTTCATGCTAGGCCAGCACTCTACACTGAACTATATCCTCAGTCCCAGCCCTTTTTTTGCTGTGTTTGATTTTGGTAAGATCACACTAAATTGCCCCAGCTGATCTTCATCTCACATTGTAGCCCAAGCAGGCCTTGAGCTTGTGATCCTCCTGCCTTTGCTCTTAAGTAAGTGAAATATAGGCCTTTGTTGTAAGGTCTTGACATCACTGTGATACTTAATGAGCTGATGGTCTTGAATTAAATGCTTTTAACTTTTTAAATTGTTGTTTAGTTAAGACTTCTTCACTTTATGCTGATGATCAAATTTTTATTTTTTCTTTGTCATTTTCTTTTATTTTGTTTGAGACATGATATTGGTATGTAGTCCAGACTGGCCTTGAATTCAGATAATACTCCTGCTTAAGTTTCTCAAATGCTAGGATTTGTAGAAGTGTACAATTATCTGGCTTTTGATTAAAAGTGTTATGGCTAATTTTTTATACCTTTCTTTTTTTTAATTACTAGGAATATATTGTTCCACATGCATTTGGCCATGTGCTTTGTTGTTTGTTCCTTTTTAAGGTGCACTTTTCTGGTTCCTAAGACTTTTCTGGGTTAATTCCACTCTTCCATGTGCTGGTGTTTTAGACAGTCTTTACTAAAGCATTTGGGCTCCTTGTTGTCCTCTTTTATTTGATTTTCTGTCTCTTTTTTGGTTTTCTTTATCTCTCTCATTTCTTTACCCCTAAGGTTGTTGGTACTGGTTGGAGTGATGTGTAATTGTCTCTCAGACAATATACATTTGCTGTATCATCAAGCCAGGCTAGCTTTCACCTCAAATGAGAGTTGGGAATTGTTATAATCAGTACTCTTTCGTCATCACTTCAGTTCAAGCTGTAATTCCATTTTGCATGGATTATTCTAACTTAACTTGGCTTTGTCCTTGGCTTCCAAAGCTGTATTTTCTACAGTAGTCAGATGATTGTTTTATAAGATGGGCCATGTTAATGTTTTACTTAAAATCCCCATGTTTTTCTCTCATCCATTCCAGTAAAGCCAAAATCCATAGGCTCCCTAAGAAGGCACATTGTATCATGGCTTCTTTCTCAGTGTATCTCAGACTTATCAGTAGCAGTCCATCTTAGGAATTTTGTGTTTGTTCTTTTTCAACTAGCTAATTGCTTCATTTTCTTTTTTTCTTTCTAATTTCTATCTAATTAATCCAAAATATTTTTGTGACAGTCTTTTTATATAATACTAAGGCTGTTTTTGAGCTCCTCAGTGTAACCGTGTCTGACCCATAATTCATGAACCTCCTGCCCACTTTCCCAGTTTTAGGATTACAGGCCTGTATTGCTACACATGACATCTTTATTTAAGCTGAACCTTTTCTATGAGGCCTTTCTTAACTACTGTATTTTAAAAGGTTATTTTATTTTGTTTAGTTTTTCTCCTTCATCTGGTTACTTGACCCAGAACACGGCTTCCTATATGCTTAGTAGTCTCATTATACTTATAAACCTCATGATGGTAAGGATTTTAGTTTGGTTTTCTAATGCTGTATGTGCAGTGATAGAAAAATAATTGACATGTATTTGAATATATTCTACATGCTCATAGGTTATTAGTACTAGTGTTATTTAATTTTCAAGAGTTTCAAGTTTTCCTTCTCTTATTTATAGGATTCTTTCCTTCCTCTTAAGAATATTACTTGTACCCCCTTTCTCCTCATACCTAGATGGTTTTCTTCCTAGGTTTTTTGCTGTTTGTTTTTGTTTTAATTTTGTTTTTCGAGACAGGATCTCTGTAGCTTTGGGTGTGCTGGAACTCACTAAATAGAATAGGTTGACCCCAAATTCCCAGAGATCCTTCTGCCACCTCCTCCAGAGGGATGGAACCATCTTGCCTGGCCTCCTTCAAGTCTTTTTGTTTTGATTGTTTTGGCTTCTTTTTCATGCTAGGTGCTTTCTGTGGCTGTCTAGTGAGCATTGGTCAACTCTTTATGTTTAAGATTGAGGAGCAGTATCAGTTTGAGTATGGGAGGTCATCTGAAACTTCACTGTGTTTCCCCCTCTCCCTTGACAAAATTGTCCCCCATAGAGATGCCACCTGCCTACTTGGATTCTATAACCTCTGCTGTTCTCATGGTTGGAAAATAAAAAGACTCAGTACCTCTATTTTTAATATTGCCCCTAGGTGTGTGTATTATTACTGTCCTCCTCACCTGTGCATATTGTAATACAGATTCTCTTTCATTCCTTGTCCACATAAAGAACAAAGCCTGGGAAATTAATATGCCACCCATATTGCAAAGACTGTTCTCAGTTTATTTTCCTTGTTCTTAAGTGTTAATTCCTTTGAAATATTTGTATTTTTTTAATGGCTTCTGTAGAGATTTAAATGTTACTACCTTTTCCTGGAAAGCCCTTCATTAAATATCATGCTATAATTACTGGTAATTTGTTCATTCCTCTACCTCTAGTGCTGATAATAGCACTCAGTCTGTAGCAACAGCTTAATATATTTGGTTGAAGTATCAGGAGCATGTGTGTTTATGAATAAGATGTTTCAGAAAGAAGGATATTCCATAGATTCATGTGGACTATTAGTATTATAAATTCCAAAGGGAGCTTTTGAAAGTTCTAGAAAAGAAGAAAGGCATCATAGAGTCTATAATGTATTAAAATATACAACTCACATAAAACACTATGTCAATGATGTCACCTATATGATGTATTCAGTTACCTGTACATTTGTTCATGAATGTGTCTGAATCCACTAAAACTTTTTTCTGAGTGACAGAGAGGTTCCACGTGATTGGTAGTCATTATAATAAAACCATTTTATTCTGCTTAGCTTCTTTTAATGTCATTTCTATAATATATTTTCTATTAATAGAATAATATAGAGATAATTAACTTAAGCAAATTATACTAATTTTTTTCAGTGATACATTTGATATTGCCTGGAATGTCAGAACTGGAATTCGCCAAAGCAGACTACCAACTAACAATACTTCCTTGCTTGATAAAGATGGGATATTTGCTAATTCAGCAAGCAGCAAACTCCTGGAAAGAGCTCATGGAATTCTCACGTCAGTATTGGTTATTAATAGATTTCTAAAAGGAGTAATTTACTAAATTTTCTTACTGAACAAATAATGAGAGATGAAGTATTATTATTTTTAAGGATATAATTTTGAGTGAAAAGAGTAAAATGTACTTAGTTTTTAAAACTTTGAGTCTAATGCTTTATATGTATTGTTACTTTGTTTTCTGTTTCAGTTTCCCTGTTCAGTAGTAAAGCTCAGAAATGGTTAAATGTATTAATTTCAGGGAATGATTATTCTTATTTTCATCTAGGAAAACAAAAAACCTTAGCCCTTTTAGGATTTCCTGTCATTCTTAAGATTATTATTCTTCAGATCTAGCCCTTGGACAGGAGAATCTGATGGAGGGGTGAATGGTAATCACCCTGTGTAGGGTCATCTGATATTTGTTTTCACTACCTGATAAAGGGACAAGTTTGGACATAGAGAGAATTAGGCATAGTGTTCCACTAAACTCAGATAGATTTTAGTTGATAGCATTAACGTATTTTTCTTTTTAATGTGTCATAAACTATATCAATACTTGAGTGGGTGTCCTAAATCTCTATGGAAGTAACTGCTTAATAGTAGTTTGCATAAGTCTTGCTCTACTCTGGAAATGTGTCCAAACTCACTTAATTCTCTCAAAAATGCTAAGAACACATGGTCTCACTTTCCTTACTTTATAGTCTATCATAGTAAAACCAAGGGTTAGAGAAATTCTACTTTGGTAGGTGGCAAATTATCTGTGACAGGCCTTTATAATCTCTCAGCCAGTGTTCTCAGCATTGAGCTGTGTTTGCTCTTTTCTGAACCCTTAATAAAAGTTCACTTTCATTTATGAGTAGGAAAAATAGAAAAAAATTTTAATTTCAAAAATGAAAGATGTTTTACTGAAATGTATATTTTTAACTATGAAATTTAGGTATATCTTACAAATTTTAAAATGGTAGAAAAATAAATCTTGATAAGTGTTGGAAAGTAGAACCCTAACTATATACAAGAAATCAAAACTTAGGGTTCAAAAGTACAGCCCCACATCACTAATCTTCAGGCTCAACTCTTCTTATTCCCAAGGTACAGGGCTGGTACTCCCTCCATATCTTGTCTTCTCTTAGTTTTTTTCTCAGTGATACCTGCTTGACTGAGTCAGATAAAGTTTTTACAGAGGGCCCACATTCTCTGAAGGAGGAGTTTAATTGCCCTGAGAAGGCTCTTTTATCACTCATTTATACTGTAGGTTTTTTATTTTTCTTCTTCTAATGAATGTTTTGTTGTTATAGGAGAAACAAAAATTTCAGGTCAAAACCTGTTCTTCCAAAGGTGAGTACTGTGGAAGAAACTATTATTTCCTTATTGACTAACTAATTTTTATTATTTGTGCCACCAATGTTTATAGATCAAGTATAAGAAAAACCTTATTTATTTCCAAAGTAGAGACTAGATGTACTTCTGGAATCCATCTTAAAAATAACAAAGTCTGTTAGGAAATGGAAAAGCCTAATAGTTCAGATAGATAATTACTTGTGACAAATACCATTCTCTAGTTTTTATAAAAGCTCTGAATTTGAAGTTCTGTTTTATATAGTTGGTACTTTTCATTTTTCTCGAGCCAGCTTAATGTGAAAACCTGAATTCCGAGAACATTTCTTGTTAGTCGTTATGTAACTCATGTATTACAGAAGTTACACAGTATTTCTATGCAGAGTTAAATAGTCTGTTGTAAGTACTTAGGTCTGCTGTTGTAGTATACATACAATTTTAGATAATATGAAATTGAACAAGGATGGTCATATGCTGACAGAACTTCATTTATGATCACTGTCATTGAATTTGATTTTTATATTTAAAACAATGAGAATTTTTTTTTACTTTTTTTAAAGTCAGGGGTGAGGTGCTGGTTTGGTCTTAGATCTAGTCTGCATTGTAGATGCAGTAAACTCCTGGGAGCCTTGTAAGAGTACATATATCCTGGGTCTTTCCCCTTACTTGTTCTGGAGACAAGGTCAGGTCTTTAATATCTCTGGAATAAGTTCATCTGTACACTGGATCTTATACTTCTACTGTACTCACCCAAAGGAAGGACTTCTCAGTTTCCTACCTCTGGGAATTTATAGATTCCAAATTCCTGAGTGTTTCTAGACCAGTGGTTTTCAACCTGGGGGTCACATATTAGGTATCCTACATATTGGATATTTATATTATTCCTCATAAAAGCAAAATTACTGTTATGAAGTAGTAACAAAAATAATTTTGTGGGTGAGGTCACCAGAACATGAGGAACTGAATTAAAGGGTCATAGCATTAGGAAGGTTGAGAACCATGGCTTTAGACCACAGGGAGGGGCTTTAAGCAGGTATTCAAGGGATCCATTTTTTATTGCATTTCCTTTCCAAAATAAGAGATACAGTGTAAGCAGAAGTTTAGGAATTGAGCAGAGGGATTCATTAGCAGACTAGATTAAGGAGAAGAAAGGCTGAAAATGGCCTGAGGGACTTAAGAGACACCATCAAATGGAAGAATCTGCATATTATTGGTGTATCTGAAGACAGAAAGAAAGGGACAGAAGACATTTCAAAGAAATGATGACAGGAAGGGTCCCAAGTCTAGGGAGTAAATAACAATCCAGAGCCAAGGCATTAAATAATACAAATCTAGAGAGACCTATACAAGACATAATATAATCAAAATAGTAAGATAAAAATTTAAAAACTGTATCTTCTTGTATATATATTCCCCTCCCTCCTCCACTTAGCCATCCTGCCTTTCAAAATGGAGACAAATTGTTTCAGATTAAAACTCAGAGAGATTAGAGCATGATATATGTATGCCTTGTTAAAAATACTACAAGCCATTTTTCAGGCTGCATACAATTGTTGCTAATTAGTAACATGTATACATAAAGGATAAAACTGAATGGTAGGGTTTTTGGTCCCTGCTGAAGGCCATGTATTTGGTAGCCAGGCAGTTCTTACCAAATGGGGAAAAGATAGGGTTATGACACATGTCTTAGTTAGGGTTTTATTGCTGTGTGAACAGACACCATGATCAAGACAACTGTTATAAGGACAACATTTAACAGGTTCAGAGGTTCAGTCCAGTATTATCAAGGCGGAAGCATGGCAGCATCCAGGCAGGCATGGTGCTAGAGGAGATGAGAGTTTTATATCTTCATTTGAAGCTAGGAGAAGACTAGCTTCCAGGCAGCTAGTATGAGGGTCTTAAGCCCAGGCCCACAGTGACACACCCACTCCAAGACCACACCTCCTAATAGTGCCATTCCCTGGGCCAAGCATATACAAACCATCACAACACAGATGTCTTCTTATGCCACTTGTTTGGACCAGAGAAATTAGGCAGTAAAAAGAAACAAAAGTCACCCAACTTGTAAAAGAAGCAGTGAAATAGTCTCTGTTAGCTTGTGACATGTTATTAGATTAGTCTCTAAAGAGCTGTTAGAAATAGTACGTGAATTCAGAAAAGTTTGACAACACAAATATAATGTAAAAACATCACGCATTAATAGACTAATAACTCTACTATCTGAAAAAATTATAAAAGCAATTATTTATAATAGCTTCATAAAATAGAATGTAGTAAAATTAATATGGAAGTGAAAGATCTGTCTATAGAAAATTGTAAAATATTGATGAAACAAATGGAAAATAACATAACAAATGGAAAGTAAGCTTTCCAATTCATGGCTTAGAAAAAAAATACAAAGATAATCTCTAGGAACTATTGTAACTGATAGATTTATGTCTGGGATGCAGTCCCTATAATATTCATGTCACTTTACACAAATGTGGGAAAAATAGTTTTAACAGAAATACACAAAGTTCCCCAATAGTCAAAGCAATGTTGAATTAAAAAAATGAAGCTTGAGATGTCATGCTATTTGTGCTACGTAAAGAGCCTTACTTAGTAATCAAATGAATGAAAAGTAATCAAATTTGCATTAAATATCATTTTAAAAAGTGATAGGCTTGAAAGGTAAGTCAGTGAGTAAAAGTACTTGTTGCATAAGCCCAAAGCCCTGCATTTAAATCCCAGGAACCTACATATGATTGCGTCTAGTAAGTAGTGTGCATCTATATTGCTAATGTTTGTACAGCAAGATGGGAAGTTGGGACAGAAGAATCCCCAGAAGCTCGTAGTCTGTCTGGTATAGTAGTAACAGAATAAGGAATTGTTTCAAACAGGATGAAAGTTGAAGGGCATGCCAGAACGCAGATCTAGCTTTGTCTTATATCCTTCATGTAGGTGTGTCTCATATCATTGATGAGCAGTGGGCTTCACATATGATTGATTAATCAACACGGAGGAAAAGGGGTAGAGCCCTTATCAAACTAGCACTTTTGATAGAAAAACATTTCTCACAATTGGAAATAATGAAAACTGTCTGTTTTATTATATGTTTTATATATATCACAGAAATATATAGCTGTATAATGTTTTTTCCTTGACTTTAGCACTTGCTGGAGGTAAATTCTTTGAAACATCTGACCAGACTGACCCTTCAGGATCGAATTACCAAATCTCTTCTTCATTTGCATAAGAAGAAGAAACCTCCCAGTATCAGCGCCCAGTTTCAGGTTATTACCTATTTTACTCATTCCAAATACAATGTTTTCTTTTTTTCCAGATTGTTGTTGAAGGATCAGAGTGAATTACAAGATCATTGGTGTGATATGATTCTTATGCTTAAGAAGCCACAGTATTGAGGAAGGGAGTTAGGTTGTAGGTCCAAGAATCAAAGATTTTTCTGTAATAAAATAGAAAGTGAAGAATAAATTAAACCCAAACAAAGCAAGTAGATAGAAGAAAAAAAAAAGAATTTTGTGAAGCTGTAAACAGAAGAGGGGCTGGAGAGATGGCTTAGCAGTTTAGAGTACAAATGTGCTTGAAGAGTATTTGAGTTGGGTTCCCAGCACCCACATAAGGTGACTCCTAACCTTAGCCCATCTCTTGGGGATCAGGTGCTTTGGGCCTTTGTGGACAGATACACACACACACACACACACACACACACACACACACACACACACACACACACTTAAAAATACAACGCATCTTAAAAAGAAAACAAAACCTAAAGACTGTTGGAATAAGTAAAAGAAAAGCTCTGGTTCTTTAGCAAAAACGGATACACCATTAGCCAGAATAACTGCAATGTATATACAGAACCATCTATAGAAGGGAGAGCATGAATAAATCTTCTACAGACATTAAAATTAAACTAAGGTACTGCTTCTTTTCTGGAGGACTTTAAAGCTGATGAGAATGGAAGAACATCAGGGTAGGGCATGGTTACGTATACTGTAACACCAGGACTCCAGAGGTTGACATAGGAACATCAAAAGTAAGGTCAGCCTGAGCTACAGCTTGTTATAGGCAGGTCCACCTTGAACAAATATAAAGGTCCTATCTCAAAACAGAGATAGGAGTGGGGAACAAAATTACCCAAAATGTTCATTTTAACAAAGTTAGTTAATGAATGTGAAAAACAGTGAAAAATTATCCTCTCTTTAGAGTGTTCTAAAATGTAACTGCAATAATAACTATTGTCAGAGTATCTATTTTAAGATTAAGATTAAATTGTGTTCTTTATCCTTAACAATTCTTGATTTAACCAGAATGGGAATACATACAATTTCCTTTTCAGAAACATTTTTTTTACATATGTATAGAAGTTTTTTTTGTATATTTTGCCACATAATTGTTTATAAGTTACTTGTTATCAACTCTTGAATAAAAGAGCATTCTAATGACACTACTTTTATTGCAGGTCTCCTTAAGCAAGCTGATGGAGACACTTGATCAAGCAGAACCATATTTTGTAAAATGCATTCGCTCAAATGCTGAAAAGGTAAAAGTATTGTATACATGACAGCATATCATTGAAGTTACTTCAAAATGAAGTCTGAATAGAGAGGAACTATGCATACGTTCTGTACAGAAATATAATACTCTGTAAATATTATCTATAGCTAGTTTTTTATTTTCATACTTACACATCTGTAAGTTATTTGTGGATTTGACTCGGTGTGTACTAGAATCTGAGAGGCAAGTATTACCCCTTGAAATTCCATGAGAAAAATGATTTTTTTCCTATGAAAATTTTATATACTTTTTCTAATAGGATATATTTCTTTATTTACATTTCAAATGCTATTTCCTTTCCCGGTTTCCTGTCCATACCCACTCTCCCCCAATATTCCCCTGCACTGGGGGTCCAACCTTGGCAGGACCAAGGGCTTCTCCTTCCACTGGTGCCCAACAAGGCCATCCTCTGCTACATATGCAGTTGGAGCCATGGGTCAGTCCATGTGTAGTCTTTGGGTAGTGGTTTAGTCCCTGGGAGCTCTGGTTGGTTGGCATTGTTGTTCTTACACTCTTTTTTTTTTGGTTTTTTTTTTTTTCCTCTCCCCTCCCCCCCCCCCCCCCCCCCCCCCCGGGTCTTGCGCCTGCTAGGCAAGCGCTCTACCGCTGTGTTCTTACACTCTTAAAGGCTAATTAATCTCCTCTGTTGGATATTGTCTATGTCTCTTGCTTAGAAATTTTTGCCCATACCTTTTCTATTGCAGTACCTTTAATTTAGCACTTGTCAAAATTTAATGTGTAAATATGTCATTTTTATGTTCATTAAAGGAAAAGTAGTTTGTATCTAAAAAGCTTAAATACAATAGATATTAAGTTCATCTTATTTGTTTGCATGCATGTGTGCACATTGCCACTGTACACATGTAGAGGTCAGAGGACAGCTTGTAGGAATTATGTCATATTTTACTTCATTTTTAATAAACAGTCTGCATTTCTGCTGTTTAAACACTTTGTGTTGGGGCTGGTGAGATGGCTCAGCAGGTAAAGTCTCTTGAGCTGAGCTTTATAACCTTTTTGTTCACAGAACCCACACAATAGAAGGAGACTGACTCTCCTTAGTTGTCCTCTGACTTCCTCATGTGTTCTGTGGCATACATATACCTGCTTCTGAACACACACACACACACACACACACACACACACACACACACACACACACACACACACACTGTAGTTGAGTTCTTTTGTTATTCCATGGCTTAAATATTTCATCTGTGTAATGATCTACTGTAATTATAATACTAAAAATCATAGTCCTTTTTGAGTATTAATAGCTTACAGTTATGAAGTGCTTAGTTACTGCTTGTATTGAATAGAAGTTTAAGTTTCAATTATTGAGACCTCACTGTTCAAAAGTTTAGTTAATAAAATGTATCAGGTCTCAGGATAAGTTCTGAATATATGTAACATATATTTAGACATATAACACACTCATACATACACATGTACTGTTTTTAACAAAACCTCAACCATTCAATTTTACTAATGAAGAATATGCTGGGGTGAAAGCCTGCTAACTCAGAGAGGCAGAGAAAGTAACCAGTCCAGAAGGCTGAGTATTCTTCCTAGCAACATCACAAAAGGAAAGGGAAGTTCTTCTTCTCCACAGTGTCATAAAACTCCTCAAACTGAATGTTCCTCCCTTCTACTTCCTGTACATCTCTCTATCCACCCTCTTGACTTCCTCTTACTCTCTCTGTTTTTTCTATGTTCACTCCCTGTCAACTGACTGCTTGCTTTAACCCTTTGACCTAAGGTTGACTTTATTTAATCCTGATTACAGTAAACCGAAAACTCTTGGATTAAAGGTGTATGCTATGGCTGAACCAAACCACAACTAGAAGCAGGTTTTCTAGTAAAAAAAAAAATTCAAAAAAATATACATTTTTGTGTTTCACAATGTTATTGAATATCCTGCAATGTATGCTAACTCTCATTATTTAACATAAATTCATTTGATTTCTTTTCCTTGATAGCTTGCATGCCCCATTAAGAATTGACTTAAAAAGGGGTTGGGGATTTAGCTCAGTGGTAGAGCACTTGCCTAGGAAGCGCAAGGCCCTGGGTTTGGTCCCCAGCTCCCAAAAAAAGAACCAAAAAAAAAAAAAAAAAAGAATTGACTCAAAAGATTATTAAAAATAATATTATGAGAACTGACCTAGAAGTAATATAAAAAGCTACAAATACATCTCTTTAGAATGCTTAGAAATATAACCTCTGAGATATCTAGGGGAATCTGAGCCTCCTTCCTGTGAGTGCCTATGTAATAAAGGAGTTTAACATTCCTAAGACTACCAGGATTTTTTTCCCCTCTTTTTCTGTGTTTGATGCCTATGTCGTAAGCAAAATTTTACAAAAAATAAACACCTTTTGCCTTTTATTAGGAGAATTTTGTCAGTTTTAAGCCAAGGTAACAGATGAAGTAGGAGTTATTTTCTTAGTGACAGCACTAGATAAACATCTTGATGAAACACAATTCTTTTTTTTTTTTTTTTTTTTTTTTGTGTGTGTGTGTCAAGCCAGGAGAGGAAGAGAGGGAGAGAGGGAGAGAGGGAGAGAGGGAGAGAGGGAGAGAGGGAGAGAGGGAGAGAGGGAGAGAGAGAGAGAGAGAGAGAGAGAGAGAGAGAGAGAGAGAGAGAGAGAAACACAATTCTAAACAACCCTTGGTTAAATGCATCAGTGACATTTGTGGTGACTGAGCTGTGAGGCCTTTGGACATTTACATTTCTACTGAGTATTGTTGGTCCTTTGCCTTTATGACTAGAGGAGCCTAGAAAGTTGATTTCTCCCTCATTATTCTAGGGCAAGCAGTCATCTTCTCATATGGTACCAGTTAGGAGAGCTTGTCAATTTAACTGCATCTTAATCCCTTAGTCAGTTCCTGGCTACTTAAAGTTCAGTTGTACTTTTAAGACAAATCTGAATTTAAAGATATACTAACTTTTTCTTTGCTTGTTTGTTTTAGCTGCCCTTAAGATTCAGTGATGCCTTGGTACTAAGACAGCTTCGGTACACTGGAATGCTGGAGACAGTTAGAATTCGCCAATCTGGATATAGCTCCAAATATTCTTTCCAGGTTATACGCTTCTATAATACATTTACATACTTATACATACATACGTACATATTCATATCACATAAATTGTTTCTACATATCTTGCTTTATATATCTCTAGATATGGATATCTTTGGGACTCATTTACCACTTATTTGAAAGGAGAGCTGTTCTGTTGAATGTATGTCATGATAGAGTATAGTGCTTGGCTATTCTCATTTGATCTGAATGTTTATCAATATTCAGTTTAACCATAATTTAGCAGTTTTCACACTGATTTTTTTCAATAATTGAAATAATTCAATGAGAATTATCTAGTCAAATAAAAAGGTTTCATTTGGTTTTCCCTGAAGTTTTCTTAGTAGCATTTCTTATCTATGAAGCAAGCTATAGAATGTTATTCAGCAGTCTGCTCTGTGTGTAAATATTATATTTGAACCTTACAGGAACTGAGCAATTTTTGCTGTTTGGAAAGAGAAAGCTTTTTTCTCAGTTGTATGTTCCAATATCTGCTGTATTTCCTATGACCCCCTTACTAAGATTTCAGGATTTTGCTAAATGACTTTTCTTTGGTCTTTGGTATTCTCAAAAAGAATAACCAATTACCAACTTCTGCCCTTCTTTTTAAAATTCAGTTTCCATTTGTTAGTATAATGTTTCAAGCTTGGTAACTTTTACTGGTTTTAAAACTATATTTTTAAAAGATGTTTTCAGTTTTATTTTATGTTTATGTGTGCTGTGCCTGCGTGTATAGCTATGTGCCATGTGAGTATAGTGCCTTGGAAGGGCAGGAGCAGGCGTCACATTCTTCCCAGCAGGTTACAGATTGTTGTTAGCAGGTATATAGACACTTAGACTGTATAAACCAGACCTTGGTAAAGTGCTCAGTGCTCTTAATCACTGAGCCATCTTTCCTGTCCCTCCTATTTATAGCATTTTAAAGTAACACTTTGTTTTGTTCACCCTACTTTTTTATTAATAAGTTTGTTCTTTGACAATTTCCTACATGTATATAATTAATTCTGGTTACTCTCTTACGCACTCTCTTATCAGTTTCTACCCCTGCCAGTTTACCTTCTACTTTTAAAAGAATTAGAAAACAGGCTCTAGAATACCTTCAACTCGTGTGTGTGTGTGTGTGTGTGTGTGTGTGTGTGTGTGTGTGTGTGTGTGTGTGTGTGTGGCTCGCTCCTCTCTTACAGTGTATTCTGATTTTCTTCCTTGTTGACTTGCTTTAAATAAAGTTTTATTTTTACTAAAAAGGCTGAAAAACCCATTAATAAAGGGATAATCCATTTAGGGCATAGTACTCATCTAGTTACTTTGTGATCAGATACCATTATCTTTTTACTTTTCAGGATTTTGTGAGCCACTTTCATGTACTTCTTCCCCAACATATTATCCCATCAAAATTTAACATTCAAGATTTCTTCAGAAAAATAAATATCAATCCTGATAATTATCAAGTTGGAAAAACCATGGTAAGTATATATGACTTTAGTCAAAATTGAGAGATTTTATATTTTAATAATAATACCTGTCTCTGTCTATGACTTTTATGAAAAGATCAGTTTGCATTAAGTTACTACAAGGAAGTTAAGTTAGATGGTTTTTTGTTTATCTCTGTCTACCTACCTTATCTATCTACCTTCCTCTATCTATGTATCTGTCTGTCTGTCTGTCTGTCTACCTACCTACCTATCTACCTGTCTCTCTCTCCGTGTATAACGGGGCCATGGCAGGGTTGTATAAGTCAGAGGAATACATGTGGAATCAGTTCTCTTCCTTTACTATGTGAGTCCCAGGGATGAGAGTTTTTAATATGTAAATTAAAAGTTTTCAGTCTTGGTGGCAAGTGCTTTTACCTACTCTGCTATCTTGGTTGCCCATAAATTTGATTTGTTGTTGTTGTTATTATTATTATTATTATTATTTATTATTATTATTATTATTATTATTATTATATTTGTACATGGATAATGTGTGAATGCTAGCACACCCGTGGAAGACAATTTTTAGGAGTTCTTTTATCTTAGGTTCATTACTGACCCTAGGTCCTTTATTCTTTTTATTTCTTTTTTCTTTTTTTCTTTCTTTTTTTTTTTTTTTTCAGAGCTGGGGACCAAACCCAGGGCCTTGTGCTTGCTAGGCAAGCGCTCTACCACTGAACTAAATCCCCAGCCCCTGTTTTTTATTTTTTTAATGGCTTAGCAATAAAAGTGCTTGCCATCAAGCTTGATAACCTGAGTTTAATTCCAGAACTCATATGATATACCTATAAATAGAATTGACTTCTGTAGTTTGTTACCTGACCTATGTACAACCTAAAATAAAATGCAATTAGTATTAATCATTAGAATTTCTGGCCAGTGTTCTGACTACAGCTTCATCTGTAATTCAAACCATGTCTAAGATATTCTACTGTAATGACCAACTTATCCTGTCTACAGTAACATCCAGATTCCTCTACTGCCATTTTCAGCTATTTTCTTTATTACCTTTTATTTATATTTTTCTTCTTCCTCCTCTTCCTTCTTCTTTTCTTCCTTTTCATTCAATTTTCAAGGAGAAAACCATGATCATCTTGGGCTTACCTAACTGATTTAATCCTTTTGTAAAAAAAATCTTCTTTTGGTTCTTTTCTTAGAATTGATTCTTATATCTCAGCCTGTTTCTTTATTCCTGATTCCATTTTATTTCTTGCTCCTTAGCTTGTTTCCTCTATATTACTTTGAAAATATTAAACTACTATTTATGCTCTATTTTAGTCATTCTATTTAATGTATTCTACCCATTTATTAAAATCACTTAAATATGATGCTTTCCTTTTATTGACCTCATGCTCAATTATAATCCCCATTAAATTTATATATCTTCCTCACTTGCACTGACTGGTCCTCCTTATTGTTAGGCAATAGAACTGCATGCCTACAATCTACACACTAGAAAACAGTACCAGGAAAATTACTTATTCATGATCATTCTAGCTGCATAGAAATTCCCTGCCAGCTTGGGCTACATGAGCATTTGTTATAAAACATAAGACAAAATAACGCCCACTTCCATACTCTAGCTTCATAATATCTAACAGTACTTTGTGAAGATTAATTATTGAGTAATTTTAGTTTTTTTAACTTTTATGTTGCTCAGGTAAGATCATCTAACTCTAATCCTTAGTAGTTTACTCTTTAACTCCTGTAATATGATATCTGCCTGCTCCTAAAGATGAATCATAAATCTGTTTCCAAAGAGATATGTCTAATTTATACTTCGTATATACCTACTTTTGGCTCTGGGGAATAGGAAGCCTTCAATGCACAGTAGATGGTTATCGTTGGCTCCTTCAGGTTTATAACCGTTTTTCAAGGTCTGTGGTTTCAGTTTTCCCCTTAATCCAACATTTTCAAAAATTGTGACATACTATCCAGAGGTATCCTGATCTTTTACAGTAATATTTTTTCCAGATGAGAGGCAGTAATGTAGCGTAATGTTTGACAGTGAAAAGTTGGTGCTTTTATCATTTTCCCATTTCCTCTCAGGTACAAGCATCTTTTTTTCAGTTTGAGAATGATTACTTTAGTCCAGGTGAGAGAACCATTTATCAGTACTTTGTTTGCATTTCTGCCATTATATGTGTTTTCTCTGAAAGCTTACCACGGAAATAATAATACATGGATAATTTTCATTTTTTCTTAAGCTTTATTCCTTGTCTTCCTTCTCATAGGTGTTCCTAAAGGAGCATGAACGACAGCACTTACAGGATCTGCTTCATCAGGAAGTGCTTCGCAGAATCATACTGCTGCAGCGGTGGTTCAGGGTCTTGCTCTCTAGGCAGCAGTTCCTTCACTTGAGACAGGCGTCTGTTATTATTCAGGTAGGATGAGAAAGAGATTCTCCATATGAAAGAGCCATTTTACTGTGAAACATTTAAATAATAATGAAACCTTAGTGATGAGAATGAATCATGCTTATTTCTTTTTTCCTTTTAATTTATTCTTCTCTCATATATTACATCCAACTGCACTTTCCCTTCCCTCCCCTACCTTCTCTTTCTCCCAGATCCACCCACCACCACCCTTAACCTCCCCTCAGAGTCAGGGACATCAACTAAATATGGCATAACAAGCTATAAATAGGACCAGGTCCATATTCTCACAGCAAGGCTGAATGAGGCATCCCAGTAGGAGGAAAAGCATCCCAAAGGCAGGCAGAAGAGTCAGAGACAGCTCTTGCTCCCAGTGTTATCACGAGCACTGAGCTACACAACCATAACATATATAGAGAGAGCACTTAGTCAGGCCCATACAGGCACCCTGATCTCTGTGAGCCCACATGAGTCCCAGTGAGTTGATTCTGTAGACTGTTTTTGTGGTACTTCTGACTCTTTGTTTCCCCAATCCTTATGCCCTATCCTTTAAGGGACACCCTAGACTTCATCTAATATTTGGCTGTGGGACTCCACATCTGTTCCCATCAGTTTCTCTAATGGTGATTCTGCTAAGCTCCTCATATCCTGCAAGCATGGTACACTGTAAGTTGGAGGGTTTGTGGCTGGGTTGGTGTCCCAATCCTTCACTTGAGACCTTGCTTAGTTGTACAGGATGGCTGGTTCAGGCTCTGTATCCCCCACTGCTAGGAGTCTGCTAGTGTCATGCTCGTAGATTCCATGGAGTTTCCATTGTACTGGATTTTTACCTCACTCCCAAAATGCTCAATTCTAGTCATCTCTCCAATGATTCTCCCCCTCCAGCCCTCCTCCTGATTCCTCCTGTTCCCATCCTCACCCGCTCCAGTCCACCTTTGACGTTTCTTTTCTATTGGCCCTCCCCAGGTACATCCTTGTCTTCCCCCTTTAACCCTTATTACTTATTTTCTCTGGCTCTGCAGATTATGCATGATTATCCTTTACTTCACAACGAATGTCCACTTATTTGTGTGTATATGCTTGTCTTTTTGACCCTGAGTTACCTCACTCAGGATGATTTCTTTTTCCGAGTTCCATCCATTTGCCTGGAAATTTCATGTTACTTTGTTTTCTAACTGCTGAATAATACTCCATTGTGTAAATGTACCACATTTTTTTCCACTCTGATTGAAGGACATCTATGTTGTTTCCACTTTCTGGCTTTTATGAATATAGCCTTTATGAACATATTTTAGCAAGTGTCCTTGTGGTAGGATGGGGCCTCTTTTGGATATAAGCCCAAGAGTGGTATGATTGGGTCTTGAGGTAGATTGATTGAAATAAGGAAGGGCTATATTGCTTTCTATAGTGGCTGTGTGTGTTTGCAGTCCCACCAGCAATGGAGGAGTGTTCTCCTTTCTCCACATTCTCACCAGCATGAGCTTGTATTTCTGATCTTATCCATTCTGACAGGTATAGTAAGATGGACTCTCCAAGTGATTTTGATTTGCATGGAGTTTAAAGCCAGCCTGCTAGCCTGCCTATATACATTTCTAGAAAAGTCAGAGCTACAGTGGAGACACCCTAAAAAATAAACAGATAAATAAAAAAAGAAAGAAAATAGAGCCTATTAATTTATAGAATATGAAAACATCTAAAATTTTAAATTGTATAATTTTAAATTCAACTAGATTATTTGAAATAACAGTTGTAATAAGCAAAGACAGCTTTTGTTTTCTAAAGAGCCAAGTTTTTACTTACTATTTTACATTTGATGTGTCCTTGGATAAAAGCCTGACCTGTGGGCTTTGTTTTGTTTTTGTTTTGCCATAATCCCCAACCACTACTTCATGGAACTTTTCTCCTGATGAATTTTTGCAGAGGCCTGCCCATTGTCAAAGGGCCTCCATTAACACGGCTCATCAGTTGTGTATAAAACCACAAACATGAGCATGGCACTTGCTTAATTTAAGGCTTTGGCAATTCTGTGGATCCCATCTGATAAGGCATTTGGTCTTAGAGGAGGTCATCTCCAGTACCTCCTGTAAAGTAGTCCTAACTTCCATTACACCTACAGCAGCAGGTTATAGGCGAGACCAAACCTGGACCAACCAAAGCATCAACACAACTCAATGGCAGCATAGAAGGCGCTAATGTTGTTGTTGCTATTAGTTTTTAACCACCAACAAGTTAGCTACATATGCTTAAAGTGTAGACATAGAAATTTAGCCTATTTTACCTCTTCTATTTAACGAGTGGTAATGTGACAGCCATTTTCTCTTTTCATTTCCCTTAGCGATTCTGGAGGAACTATCTAAATCAGAAGCAAGTTAGAAATGCGGCTGTGGAGAAAGATGCTTTCATCATGGCTAGTGCAGCTTCCCTTCTTCAAGCGTCCTGGCGTGCTCACTTAGAGAGGCAGCGGTACTTGGAGTTACGAGCTGCAGCTGTCATTATCCAGCAGAGATGGAGGGAACTCTGTAGGCGTAGACACAGGGCTGCTACCTGTATACAGTCAAGATGGAGGGGCTACAGGCAAAGTAAGAAGTACAAAGAACAAAGGAATAAAATTATCCTGTTACAGTCAATATATAGAGGATTCAGAGCACGACAAAGGTAATCTTATTTTAATGAAGCAGTTGTTCCTTCTGTTTTCATAGTTCCTTTGTTTCAACCTCTGCTTTAATACTTTTATTATTGTGTTTTTAATCACTAGACTATGATAAAAGTACCAGTTCTAACCTGTATTGTCTGGGCTTTAGCAAAAGTTAAATAAATGTTCATTAAATTAAATCAGGTTGGAAACCTCCATGACCTATGGTCATAACTGCTAAGAAAAAAACTGTACATTTGGTTCAATCTTATAAATTTGTAAATAGTCAACTTTTTGTTTTTACCTTAAGAACATTGATCTCTATTGTACTATATTAAAATAATGATATTAATGGAGTTTTAGTATAGTTAACATTTTGTCTAGGCTATCCAGTTAGGAATTATTCATGTAAAGAATTGAACAAATACAATCAAGTTACTTTTAGAAACATATTCATGAATACAATGGTATGCACATACTAGTCCTAGCTAAATAAGGGGTGGAGGCAGGAAGATTTCTTGAGTCTGAAGTTTAGTGCCGACTTTGAACATAGTTAAGGATAGCAAGATTCCACTTTCAAAAAGTATTTCTATTAAAACTTATTGTAAATTTAATTGCCTTTATTGGTAACCAAGAACTATCGATAACCTACTTTGTCTATTTTTGTATAGATATAAGGCTTTAAAAGAGGAAAGGCTGAAAGAAACAAAACTAGAGCATGGATTGGCGCAGATCAAGACATGTGGACCTCTAGAAATCCAGGGTTCAGACCCTTCTGAGTGGGAGGATCGTTCCTTTGCCAACAGAGTGAAAGCCATAGAAGAATGTAAATCTGTGATAGAGAGTAATCGAATTAGCCGGGAGAGTTCAATGGACTTCTCAAAGGAGTCTCCAGACAAGCAACAGGAGAGAGGCAGGAGCCAAAGTGGTACAGATTTACAGGGGGATGTGATTGTAAGACAGAGGCCCAAGTCATTGGAAGATCTACATCAGAAAAAAGTAGGTCGGGCCAAAAGAGAAAGTCGGAGAATGAGAGAATTAGAACAAGCTATATTTAGCTTAGAATTGCTCAAAGTCCGTTCTCTTGGTGGCATGTCTCCTTCAGAGGAACGTAGATGGTCTACAGAATTGATGCCTGAAGGCCTTCAATCTCCACAGGGTACACCTGATAGTGAGAGCTCTCAAGGGAGCTTAGAACTTTTAACCTGTGATGAGAACCAAAAGAGCAAACCAGAGTCCCTCATTTTAGATGATGGAGAATTGAAAATTTCATCACCCAGTACATTTACCAATCCAAAATTTGATTCACAAAATAATGCCCTCAGTGCCTCAAGTGAGACAAGCTCTACGTTTTCTGGAAAAGGAGCATCCTCTGACTCAGAGCATTTGAAGAATGGAACTGCAGAGGAAAAGCTTGTCTATAGTTCTCAACCCATCACTTGTAAATCTCAGCTGAGAGACTCTTTTGTTTCAAGTAGTCTGCCTACATTTTTTTATATTCCTCATCAAGAACCTCTGAAAACAAGCTCCCAACTAGATACAAGTATCCAAAGAAACAAACTACCAGAAAGAGAAACCACTTTGAAGACAACTCTTACTCTGGATATTAACAGAGAAGCCAGGAAGTGTCAGTTTTCAGGTCAGGTGACTCCTTTGAATCCAGATTCTTCATGTACTGTGCTTAAGAAGCTAGAAAAGCTGAATATTGAAAAGGAGAAAAGGCAAAAGCAGTTACAGCAGCAGAATGAAAAAGAAATGATGGAACAGATTCGTCAGCAGACAGATATTTTAGAGAAGGAACGCAAGGCTTTCAAGACAATTGAACAGTCACGAACTGAGGCCTCTCTCTTGGCACCATCCTTTTACCAGTCAAGACAAAAAGTAGAGAGGCCATCTTCTCTGCATATCCAAAATACTCCAAGTAAGGGAGAAGCTGGTGTACTAGGTTCCCCATCAGCTCTTGCCACAAAAGATAGTCCCTCCATTCATTTACCCCCAAAAGACCGACCTGTTACCCTGTTCTTTGAAAGAAAAGGAAGCCCATGCCAATCTAGAACTGTCAAGGAATTAACCAAGACAGAAAGAATGGGTACCCAACATGATGCTGCCTGTAGACTCTCCAATAATCGCAATACAGAAAGAGAACACTTTAAGTCAACTCACTCTTACAGCCACAGATCTGATGACCCTTCCAGAGAGGGAAGTTCGAGACCTATTTTCTTCACACCAAAAGACAATGTGATTACTCCCCTGTAAGTGACATCGGTATTTTTATAGTTCAGTGAGGAGTTTCTTAGAGTAGTTTGTTGAAGTGATTTGTGTTCTACTCTGTGTACATGGATGCTGCTCTCATCTGATTTTCCCCCTTTGTAAATATAAATAATTATATCCTAGGAATCTTTGGGTGTAGATAACACGTTTTTTGGTATTCTTCCTTATTTATTGAGAAATCATTTGTAAAGGGCAATGATGTGCTTGTAAGTATACCAGGCATTCAGCATGTCTTGGTTGCTATAGAGCTATGAAGTGTAGTGATCCAAACTGGTTATTGTGAGGCTTTCCAGAACTTAGTATATTTTCACACAGCTGCTGTCCTGTTTATGGTCTTCATTAATGTCTTTATGTTTTTTGTGTGATAATCACTTATAAAGCTTAGTATCATAAATTTTACATGTATGGTATAATAGCAGTTGTTACACAGAAGTTATTATACAACATGTTTTTTTCATCTTGCAGTACTGAAATTTACTCATGCAACAGCTTTTATTTTCCCTCTCATCCGTTGCTGGCAACTGCCTTCTACTTTATGGTTAATGTGTTTTTTTATTTCTGAGATGGTGTAGCCCTTGCTGGCCTGGAACTTGCTGTGTAGATCAGGCTGATCTAGAGATCGGCCTGTGTCTGCTAACTGAAGGCGTGCACCTCCACGGACGACCTGTCTTACGTTTCCAAGTCAGACATCTGTTACAGTGGGGTTCTTCCTTGGTTTATAATTAACCACAGAAGCATTTAACTCATAGAGGTTATGAGAAGCTATTTTCAGGTTTAGGTGTTTTGTTTTAAATTCTGATGTTTGGGATCAAACCTGGGACATCATGCACGTTTATTAAGCACACTGCTGGCACTCACTGAGTTGTCTCCCCAGTTCAAGGTAACCTCTTACAACCCCTAGACTTCATTTATGAAAGTTCTAGTGGAGAAACAATTAACTTATCTAGTGTTGTGCTATTGTCTATTTTGAACTAGTCTGATGCTAGTAGTTAAGTCAAGACTCCTAAGGAGTTTGTAGTTTAAGGATGGATTTAAAACTCATAATACTAAATTAAAGTAATTAGTGCCATGAAAATCTAGGTACTGTTCAAATTTTCATCAGAGTCTGACGGTCTATTTCTACATAGAAATTTAATGATAAAATAGTCTTGCCACTGTTTTGTTTTAGACAAAATTGAACTTTCACAACCCAATGCTGTATCTGTATTGTTTGGAGCACATTTCCTTTTGCTTAATAACAATTCTTATTCTGTCATTGTTAGTATTAGCCTCAAGTGTTAAAGGTTAGAGATTAAAAACTTACAAGAGCTCAGAAAAGTTTTTTTTTTGTAACCAATAGGAACCATCCCAAAGTAAAACAAGATCTTCATCACTATCATATATTTTATGATTATATGAAAAGACTGTTTAAGAAAAGAATCCTAAAGATGGAAGGGACTTAAAATTTTTAATTTCTCGTTATTGAATTGAGTTTGGTTCTCTTTAAAAAAATTATTTTCATTTTCTGTGCATTGGTATCTTGCCCGCATGTAGGTTTATGTGAGGGTATCAGACTGTGGAGTTACTGACAGTTGTGAGCTGCTATGTGGGTGTTGGAATTTGAACCTGGGTCTTCTGGAAGAACAGACAATGCTCTCAACCACTGTGCCATTCCTCCTGTCCCTTTACTTTGGTTCTTAACTAATTTTGCTGCTACCTTTCTTAAATGTATGCCATCATAGTATAATATATACAGTGATTATCACAGGGACTTCTGAATTCATCATGTATATAGATTCTTGGTTATACTATTGATTGGATAAGAAGAATAAATCTGGGGACTTGGGAGGTGGCTCAGTAGCTAAGAACACTTGTTACCCAAGCATGGAGGCCTGAGTTTGGATCTCCAGCACGCACATTAAAGCTGAGTGTGGCTGCACACACCTATAACCCTAGTTCTGTGACCAGTGGAGACAGGAACATTGCTGGAGATTTCCGGCCAGTCATCCTTGCCAAAGAAAGAAAAGAAAAGAAAAAAGTACACTCCAGGTTCAGTGAGAGATCCTATCTAATGGAGACAGACAGACAGACATGCCTGCATACACACATACTTACACATAATATGAGAATAAATATAATAAGTCAGATTTGGAGATTGACTAAGACTTGAAATTATTTATAGAATTTGCTAGGCTTTTTTGGCTTGTCCTGTCTTGTTAAGTTATAATTCATAGCAGGGTGTGGTGGCACATGCCTTTAATCCCAACATTTAGCAGGCAGATGCAGACAGATCTCTGAGCCCAAGGCTAGAATTAATTGGTGAGTTCTGGGAGAGCCAGGGCTATGTAGAGAGTCACTGTCAAAAACAAAAACAAACAAAATTATAATTCATGCTATACTTTAGGACTATCTGCTAGGAACTGAAGCACAATCCTGTTTATTTTGTTTAAAGTGTACACAGTGGAAATCCTCAAGTCCACAAACAAGATGAACCAGCTTGGAAATCTAAGTTAGCAGGGCCTGGGCAACGAGAGGTAAGTATTGGATCTTCTTTATCTTTGCATTAGCATAGGTGCACATTATTTTGGAATTTACTATATTTATAGGTAGAACACAATATTTACTCATTTATTTATTTATTTATTCATTTATTTATTTTAAAAAAAGCTTATAGGCTAAGACTTTTATATTTAGGAAGGTGTGTACTACTCACGAATGGTACCTTAAAAGTACAAATTATAGCAAAAAAGGACAGTTTGTTCAGGTGATTTTGGTATGACTTGTGGTACTGAAGGGTGACTTAGTTCCCTATGGAGAAGACTAGTGTAGACTTAACTTGGATCCTTATCTGTTGTTCACAGTAATGAGTATAGGTTCTTTTTGGTCCTCCCTGTTACTTCTGCTAATGGACAGGGCATAGGGCATGATGGGGTGGAGGGAAGTTTCCAGACATTCATGAGCCCTCTTTCATTGGCATCTTCTCCCAAATTACAAAAACAAAACATTGTTGTGTTATTTGTTTTATCATTTGGTCAAGCAGGTTGCCAGACCGGCCCATAAAAAGAAAGCTCGAATGGCGCGGACGCGCTCCGATTTCTTGACTAGAGGTACTTTTGCCGATGGGGAGGGGGATACAGAGGAAGATGATTACGATGACATTATTGAGCCCCTTCTCTCCCTTGACCAAGCTTCTCACTCTGAGCTAGGGCCTGTATCCAGCCTGGGTCAGGCCTCTCACAGTGACTCCGAAATGGTAATTTTTACAGCAATAAGAAAAAACAGCAAGCAGATCTGCTGGAGTAGTCTTTGCTAATCTAAAGCTAACCTTCACAGCTTTTTTCCATGTAATGGCTTGTACATTAGAAGCCTCAGTGAACACAGCAACAAAAGCTAAGTCTAATTGAATAGAACTCAAATAAGGGGCACTTTAATTGTATATATCAAATGGTAAATTAGGCAAAATTAAGGTTATTTAGTTAGCACTGATGTAGAAATGTTGACTATTTTACCTATAAAAGCCTAGAGTAGGAATCATTTTTAAATTTTTATTTTTGTAAAAGGCCAGATGATAAATATTTTAGACTTTGTAGATCATGGTTTTAGTTGCTTGACGCTACTTAATCTTGACCACTACATGTGAAAGCAGTCATAGACAATGCAATGAAAATGGGCATGGCATTTTAGTAAATAGGGAGAAGTAGGCAATGGCTTTATTTGACTTATTGGTCAGAGTTTTCTGACCTGGTATATAAAAATGCCTGTTAAATAAATTCAGACTTTAACTGAAAGACTGTTCACTTAAAAAATAGGGATAGGGGAAGCTTTAAAGTTCCTACCTTCTCCTTTCTGGTAAGTAATAGAAAAGAAACATGAATTTTGTATAATGTAACTGGCATGATGGAACACAATTATCTCAAATTCAAGGCCAGCTTGAACTGTACAGTGAGATCAAGCCTCCCAAAGATTAAAATGGATATAATCACACATTTAGAATGCCAGGGCAGGACTGCCAAATTTTAATACCAACATGAGCTACATAGTTGAAGGCCAGGCTATCTCAAAAACACTACTAGAATCAAGCATGTACATGCAAGCCTCTGGCCTGATCTCTAGCAAAGTACAAACACATGTAATTTAATGAGCAAAATGTCATCCTGGACCAACCCAACCAAATAGGTTATGTTTATCATGGATTTGTTTTAAACAGAAATTAAAACATTTTAGTTGAGTTTGAATAAACCCATATTCATTTTGGCTTAGGATATAACTTTATTGTCATTTGAACCAAAATTAGAGCAACAGAGTATATGTATGATTGCATTTACAGTTATCTTAGGGTGAAGAGTTTAATTCTTGGGGCCAAGATAGTTGCTTAGGGGGTAAAGTGCTGGCTGGACAAGGGCCTGAGTTTAGACTCCTAGTACCCATGTAAAAAGCCAAGCATGTCGGTATGAGCCCTTAACCTCAGACTTTAGAGGTAGAGATAGAAGAATCCCAAGGGTCCTGTGGCCAGTCAGCTTTACCAAATGGCCACGCTCGAGATTCAGTGAGAAACTCAAAAAAACTAGGTAGCCGGGCATTGTGAATGTGCCTTTAATCCTAGCACTTGGCATTTTAATAGCAGAGGCCACCTTGGCCCACATAACGTCAGGCCAAGCTATCCAGGATACATAGAAAAAGTAGAGTGAGAGAGGAAGACACACACACACACACACACACACATGCACGCACACACGCACGCATACATGCATATGTGCTTTATTCTATGATTGTTCTAGGAAATGACAGTATAGATACCCTAATAAACTAAGTCTAATAGGAACTAAAGCAATTATGGTTGATGAAATAGTTTTTATTTCCCTATATAAATCGACTCTCTCTAATGTTTCTTTACTGTGAAAGACTCTTATGATGATCTTTGAGTCATTACATATTTGAGGTTTAAACTTTTATGTTTGAATTATATTTAGACCAATTTAGAATTTTTCTAGATTTCTCAAATATTCTGAATATTCATCTCTTATGGAAGGCTAGACTCATTTCCTAAGGACAAAACAAACAAACAAAAAATACAGAACATGCTCCCTGATAAAACAAAATAAGTTATAGACCTGAAAACTGCAGAAGTTGGAAATGATCTATACTCTTCTCTTAAGGTGTATAAAGTAGAGTTCAGAGCTCTTGATGGTAGGATTAAGTAATTGTTATGAAGATGCCCTATATTTGAGTTATAATAGTAGATATATAGTGAATAATATATATATATATATAATAGTTAAAAATTTTGTATGGAACAAACAAATCTTACTGAAAATATAGCATTATCTAGTTTGTATAGATTTATTGTGTATGGAAGAACTTAGCACTTTATAACTGCTGCTTTGTTCCTGAGAGTTTCTTTTGTACACTCCTTAGTCCTGTCAGTGGTAGAATACTTTTCACACTGGGAACTCTTGCTGGGATCACCCAGGAAGTTGGGCTTTCTGCTTGGAGCTTTTAGCTCCTTTGGTGTTGTGGCCTCTGTTCACCTGCTTGACAGTCACTGCATGCCAGTAGTTGTAGACCTTCTTGCACAGTGTGTCGGTCACCTCCAGCTTTCTTACTATCTATCCTCTTTAGCCTGTTTTAGGAACTGGTGGTGGTGGTGCTGGTTTCTGGTGGATGCTTGCATGAGGAAGCTTTGCTTTGTAGAATGAGCTAGTAGATGTTTACTGGAGGGATGGTAGAGGGAAGGGAAGGAATGGTTTTAAAATGTGTTTCTCTGATGATTCTGAAAATGTGTCATATACTCTAACTCTGATACTGTGATGATGAATCTTACTTTGAATTTATTGCATTCTCAAAATGCATGTTTTCAAAAGTGGATTTGAGTTTATTGGGCACATGAATTTCTAAAAAATGGATTTTTTTCCCTGGGCGAAATGGTGTTATCACCACCAGTATTTGCTAACTAGGGAGCATGGTATTAGTTCTTAGCAGAAATGGCCATCTGCTCTTTTTAGTTTTAAAGTCACCGATCTTATAGAATTAAAAACAATTGCAAATTAATCACCTAAAGGGAATTTGAAATAAACACTATATCTGAAGATGGTTAATTAATAATCATTTGTAGGAGAGGGTAAGCAAAAGTTAATAGTTTCCCACTGCTGCGACTTTTATGCTTTTTTTTTTGAAAGCTTCTATTTCAAACTGCAGTTTCAATATTCTCTTGGATATTTAATCCCACTTTGATTGTGTGTCTACTATATTGAGATTTACTCAAGGAGAACAAAAGCATATTCTGCTAAAGTACATTTAAAAGATAACTTTCTGTGTTAGTGTTTAGTTTTTCAGTATGTCTTCTAGATGATGAATTAGTTAAATTGTTTATATTTATCTGTGAGATTAGTTTAGGAAACATACATTTCTACACATAGTTTTTTTCCTTGCCTTTACCCAGATTTAAACCACCTAAAACAGTGCTGCTGCTGTGGCATAATTCCTTGCTAATTTTTTTCCTTTAAAGAACTTGGTCTTAAAACATATTTCCTAATGCAGCTTGACAAACTTTCACTTTTTGTTGTTTATAAAGTTATTGGTTTCATCTACCTTTAAATATTTATTTACATAGAAGTCTGGAACATGTATTTTTATGATTAAAAAAAAATCTTTGTGTTCGATCACTCCTCTCCCTTTGTTTTTAAGATAGTGTCTTACTATAGCCTGGCTAGGCTGAAACTTGCTATAGTAGGCCATATTGGCTTGGAACTCTTAGAAACCCCTATATTAAATTACATGTCTGACAGAGACAAAAAAAGCTCTGCTTCCCAGGTGCTGCTGTTAAAGGTCTGTGCCACCACACCCACTGACCATTTCTTAATTACAGATTTGTGTTTATTTTTAAGTTCGCTGTGTTCTAGATTTCTATAACAAAATTACCCGAAGTAACAACATAAATGATAGGCCTAGTCACGTGGCTCTGTTGCTTTGGTTCTATCAAGAAGCAGTATATCCTTTGTGGTGGCCAAAAAGAGAAAGGGTGTGGCTGCCAAGGCATAGCCCAGTAACCATAGCCCACTAGTCATTGTCTATCTCATCTTTTCCAAAAAGGGATAATTTTTATTTATTATTCTTATTTTTCCATTTTCTACTTCATTGGCTTCTGCTTTTATCTTAATGTCTGTAATACTTACAGTTGGTATATATGATCAGTTTTTGTGAATGTACCACAAGTATTTGATGAAAGTACTCTGTTCATAGCATAAAGTTTAAAAATACACCCATAATCTCTCCCTCTTCCTGATGCTGTTCTTGACATTTTCCTTATGTTTTGTATACTGCTCTGTCTCAGGCTGAGAATGGTAAGGTAAATCCTCTATTCCTTCTTAATTCTGGCTTTTAGTATTTAAAGAAGCACTCTTGTCGCATTTAAAGTTCTTAATTTTTGGTTCTTGTTAGTAATATCTCTGATTCTCTTCCATTGATATGCCTTTGCTTAGCCCTTTATTTTATCTTCACTTAAATGTTTTCTGTAAAGTAGAATCCCACTTTGAATAAAATAGAAAAGTATTTCCCTTTCATGGGTGAGTCAGATCTTTATTGATCTGGTAAGTCGGTCCATAATAACTCTTATTTTTTAAAGGACTGTATCGCCATCCCTTAGTCAGTTTTTATTAAGTAATACCTAGTTAACTTGCATCTGTGACACTACTCTCAGTCATTCTGATTGCTCATCTTCTTTATATCTGTTTTAGAAACTTTTCTTTGTCAGAACGTATAATTTAATATTTTTCTCTTTAAGTCCCAACTTTGTGTTTACCTTAGATCTACTAAATTTATTTGCTTAGATGAAGTTCTTCTAGCAGTCAGTAGTTACTCAGGAAGGACTTAAAATAATTTTAAGTCATAACTCAGTTACAGAAATCTAGAACACGGCAAACTCATCTGACTTTTTTCTTTTTCTGTAGCCTTGATATTTTCGGAGCCATCTTGACTACATTAAATCCATGATTTAGGGGCTATGGAAATGGCTCAGTGGTTAAGAGCACTGCTTGTTCTTGTACCTTCATTGTGGTACCCATCCAGAGGATCCTATAGGCATGCACATTGTCATGCATACAAGCAAAACATTCATATACATAAAATAATAGAAATATCTAATAAAATAAATGATTTACATTTTAAGTCAGTGGTTCACCTTGCTATGCCTAAATTTTTTGAAAATGCTGTTTTATAGATACCTTTATGTAGTATTGTCTTTTGCCATTCTAATTCTCTGTTATTTGTGATTTATTTGATCTGAGTGTTCAGACTTTTGTTTCTGGTGTTTCAGGATATGGTTTCGAGTTGGTCATTTTAGATTAATGATCCATTATACCTACTAGATTCTTTCTGTATGTAAATTCTTGTCTTAGTTTTGTCTTTGGAGAAGTTATCTTTATATTTACTATTATTTTGTGTCTCTTGTTTAGGAACTTCAGGTATTAGGAATAGTGATTTTTGTTTGTCTTTATCTATCTTTTCTCTGACAATTTTTGCTTTTATAGCCTTTATTATTTTCCCAATTAAAATTTTGTGCTTTTCTTTCCCTCTTTTGGTACTTTGTAACTTATTTCCAGGTTAATTTTACTTTATTGATTACATTCTTTTTTTCTCAGTACTCACTTTTACTTACCTCCGTCCTCTCCACTTCCATTCCCACCTTCTTCCCTATAGATTCCTTTCCTACATACATACATACATACCTTTTTGTTTTGTTTTGTGCCCACTGATTTTAACAAACAATGTAGCCCCAAGTTTGGAACTATTTTGTACACTGTGAAAGACAATGACTATTCTTTTCTTAGAACCTATCAGTTGCCAGTGGTTCATCATGGGGAGATTGAGCCCTATCAGTCCCTCCCATCTCAGACTGGTGGTTGACAGTCTCAGTGCAGGCGACCCCTGCTACCTTAAGATCATGTTTGTAGTTGTGGCATGCCTTGAAGAAACCATTTTATAAGCCCTCCCCTCCTTATGCTGTGCTGCTTCTTTTTCAATGTCCCCTGGACCTTAAGTGGGTAGTATAAATGTCCTGTTCAGGGTTGAGCTGTCAACTAACATTTATTCTAAGCCTCTTGAGTTTCAAGGAGACTCTTTAATCACTGCTCTTCACTGCAAAGAGAAGCTTCTCTGATTAAGGATGAGAATAGCACTTGTCTGTGGAAATAAACATAAATATTAAGAATACAGTGGAGTGCCTTGTCAGTTTAGGTGAAAGACAGTAGTGAGGTCTTCACTCACCTGTGACCTCAGCCATTTTCTTTTTTTTTTTTTTTTTTTTGGTTCTTTTTTTTTTGGAGCTGGGGACCGAACCCAGGGCCTTGCGCTTCCTAGGTAAGCGCTCTACCACTGAGCTAAATCCCCAGCCCCGCCATTTTCTTTTTGAGACAGGTTTTTATTATATAGATAGGGCTGTGTTGTAACTTCTATTCCACATTGGCCTTAAACTCACAAAGATCCTCTTGCCTCTTCCTCCCAGACATGGGTTCTTGACCACATTTACAATATCAGATATATACTTTCTTCCATGGAGCAGCAAGCTGTCCCCCTGCCAGCTAGCTTTCATAGTGTCGGAAGGCACTGTGCGTGCTGCAGAGGTGGATACAGCATCAATAGTCTTCCCTGGCTGGGACCCCTAAGAACAGCAACACCAGTGGCAGGAAGATGTGCCCACTGGGGTAATACTGACATACCTGTTACAGGGAGTAATGACTAAGTTGTTTTGATTCTTATTTTGGTTTAATTTCTTAATGATTGCACTTTTGTATAGGTGTTGTATGTTTTAATTTATTCCCTTTATGTATTTGGGTTGGTTTATAGGATTAAAAAATTAAGAATATCTCCTCTATCAGTGTAACAAAATACAGTTTCTTTATGGAAAGCTTGTTCTCCTTTGGTGATCAAGCAATGCTTCATTCCCCTTTCTCTTTTAACTTTTTGATTCTGGATTTTTGAGCTCTTTTTCTTTATAATACAGTGTCCAAAGGAGAAATTTTTCCTATCCTTTTACAAATTTACTTTTTCTCTAGAAGCTATGGCTTTAGCAATTTCAGGTCTTTTCCTTTATTTTCTGAGGCAGAAGTTTCTCTCTGTAATGAAGGCTGGTCAAATTGACAGCAGTTTTTCAGTGTTGACCTTTCAAAACCTGGGACTTCAGGCGTGAGCTACTCTGCTCAGCTTCTCTTCTGTGTTGATGCTTCAGGTAGAACGTTTCTTTCTGTCTTTTACTTTCAGTCTGTCATAAGGCTACTGCCAGTTTTATCTTTTGTTCTTCCACACAGTTTCCTTAGACTGACTTTATTCTTGGCAAAAGTTGGTGTTGGGATTATAAGAATTTCTGGGATTATGTTTCACTATGTGCCTGCAAGTAATCTGAAGTTTGCATGTACTCTTATTTGCAAGTGTTTACTAGGTTTTGTTATTTTTATTCTTGTTTGATAGTTTTTTGAGAATGTTACTATGTGTTTAAGCTGCTTGAGTTTATAGGTTGAATATCTTGGGTTTTTTTTGTTTTTGTTTTTTTTTAGGTTGAATATCTTAAGTATTCCTTTTTTTTCCCTCTTAGGGGAAAAAAAATCCCTTATTTTCTTGTTTGGGAATATAGGGTTATTTTATCTTGTTGTGTTTCCTCTACATTGCTAGAATTTACTAATTGCAGCCTTATGCCATCATTTAAAATAGCATTACCAGATATCAGAAATATAAGAGTCATGAGACCAGGAATAGTGTACATCTCTAATCCTATCACACAGGAAGCAGAGTCAGATAGATCTTTGTGAGTTCCAGGCCAGCAAGGACTGCATAGTGAGACTTTGACTTAAAACAATGGAGCTGGAAAGACACCTCAGTAGTTCTTGTACTGATCTTGCAGAGGACCCATATTCAGTCCCTAATACCTATGCCAAGCCCCTCTCCACTGATTCCAACTACAGTTCCAGGAGCATTTGACACATCCCCCACACACTGTACAAACCTACACTCACACACATGCAACTAAAAATAAAAAAAAGAAAGATTAGGAGTGTAAGATTAGGAGTGTGTGTGCGAAGGCATCGTCTAGGGCCAGCACCAACAGTGGCTTGGTGGATATGGTTTCCATATAAAAGGCCTTTGTGGTAGAGTCCCGCCCTCTCAAAAGAATCTGCTGTGTCAGCAGCCACTGACCCAGGTCCAGAGTCCACCTTGATGAAATTCTAGCAGTTTCTTTCTTTCTTTTTTCTTTTTTAAATGGGTAACACACATTATTTCAGAATTGGAGTCTTAAACAGTCTATTATCTTATGATTGCAGAAGTCAGAATTTTTTTTATTTTTATATATTGTTTTTTCAGTTGCTTTTTTTATTGGATATTTTTTATTTACATTCCAAATGTTAATCCCTTTCCCATCCATAAACCCCCTATGCCATCCCCCTCCCCTTCTTCTATAGGGGTGTTCCCCTTCCCCAACTCCCCCCTGCCCTGACATTCTCCTACACTGGGGAGGTCCAGCCTTGGCAGAACCAAGGGCTTCTTCTCCTCCCATTGGTGCCTGACATGGCCAACCTCTGCTACATATGCAGCTGGAGCCATGGGTTTCTTTTTTTCTTTAAAATTTATGGCAACATTCTGAGCCACTTCCTCTTTTTCTTAATATTTAGTTAGGCGTATAGTTCATGTATCAGAAGAAGGCTTTCTCAATCCAAAGTGTAGTTCTACTCTGGTCTGATTTCCTAGCACAAAATTCAAGCTTCCCATGAACCTCCTACAGCCATGGAGCACAGTCTCCATTCCCTTACCGAATTACATACAGCTGTCTTAGGAACAGCAAAGTCTCAGCCTTCCCAGTACCTACTGTTTTTTTGTGTTTGTGTTGTAATACATGAGTGCATGTGTAAGTACTCGCATGGAGCTTAGCCATTAGTTCTTGGTATTGCCTTTCAGTTATAGTCTACATTAGTTTTTGGGTAAAAGAGACTTTCATTGGGGTGGAAATTCACCAATTTGGTGGGGCCTGCTGCCCAACAAACACCAGCCTGTCTCTGCATTCCCAGTGCTAGAATTAGAAGTATGCACCACCCTACCTGGTCCTCCATCATCACCACCACCACCACCATCACCACCACCACCACCACCACCATCATCACCACCACCATCACCATCACCAACAAATATTTACATTCTGGAGCTAGAGCTTAGGTCTTCATGCTCTCATGCTTGCCGAAACACTTTATGGACTGAGGATCTCTAAGGCTTACACTTTATTTTCTTTCTGAAATCTTGATTCACCTTCAATATCTGTATCCCATAATCAGTCCTCTTCAGTTTTATTCTGTTGCCATGCCAACATGTGTATTCTGTGTCCTAAACAAGGATAAACAGTAAGCCTGCTGATTGGTAATCTCAATGAATATGAACCAAAAATAAAGCCTCCACATTTTCCCCCGAGAGAGATAAATGCCCATGTAAATCTAGAGTTGGATTAATATTTGACTTTAATGTATTTTTGAGGAACATAGTTTATAGATAGTGAATATACTCTTTTCAATTACATTAAGTGCTATATCTTTTATCCTTGTAAAATTGAATGTATTGCATTGTTATTAACTTGATAATTGATTTATTCATTTTTTATTCATTTTTATAAATGAGGTCTAGTATATGCAGTGACATGTGCAGACCTTCAGTTGACAGTTTGCTCTTTGAGGAATATGTATACAACTATGAAATGTATGTTTCAAGTATTAAGGTTTCTGTAACATAAGTTCCCTCATGTTTCTACTCAATTTCTTCCTTCACTCTATTCTAGAACTTTATAGAAATGTAATTAGACAATATGTAGAATTTTTTAAGATGTATGTTGAGGTGGTATCTCTGGAATTTTACATACATTTTCCATTTCCCTTTTTCATCCATGTAAATTACAATTATAATTACTATTTTAATATCCTTCTAATTGAACAATTCAGTCAATCTAAATGGCTTGATTTTTCTTCTTGTTATATTCCTACTTTTCACTTTTTAAAATTTAATAGTTTACATTATTATTTTTTTTTCTGGCTAGTTGAGGGATTTTTTTCACTCTCAGTTTTCTGTATACTATGATTTTCTGCTAATATTCCAGTTCTGGAATATAACTGTTCTAGAAACAGTCTGATTCTTTCAGGTCTTTCAAAATCCGTACACCCAAACAGTGCTCAGTTGAGGGGTAATTATTTTGATTACTGAGGCAAGTTCACTTGTGTCCTATAGTGGCCTATGCAGGACAGAGTTGAGGTCCTGGCTCTGGGCACCAGCATCATTACTAACCTTACCTTTAATCATTCCAGATCTGTCGTTGGCGTTGGGTTGTTTTCACACACAACACTATTGATTAGTACTAATCCAAGTACAAAAGGGAATCCTGTGTGATCTCAGATCTCTTCTATTGTGCATCTCTCCCTTTCCCGACATTGTGACTTGGTCACTAGGTGCTTGGATTGCTATAAGCTTTTATCTGCATGTGTTCAGCTCAAGGAGTGTAGAATTTCACCTGGGGTTCCCTCTCTCTGTCATAGCACAGGAACTAGTAAGTAATATCTTGAGGCAGTAAGTGAAGCAGGTATAAGCTACCTACTTCTTATCAGTTGTTTTAAAAACCATTCTGTCTGACTGTTTATGCATTAGATCTGGATTTCCTGTACACTGTATGGCCACAGACATCTGTCTGTGACAGCTCTGGGTATTTTCTGACGTTGTGCCATAGCCAAGCATATCAGAAGGCTAATGGATACATTAACAGATGAAATATAAGAAAATTACTTGAATAACAATTCTCAGAAGTAAATTGTCCTTAGAGGAGGGTACATAAAATTGAAAAGATAGTTTGATAACATAAATTATTTATAATTTAGAACATAGGTGATTTTTTTCTTCTGTTGTAGCCTAGTTCTTTTAAACTTTGACTGGATATAACAATAATCTATAACCCATAAAAATAATTAAAAAAAAGGTACAAAACAGTGCTGTGTTATTTCTCAGATTTGGATTCTTTGGAGTTTGTCTTTGAATGGTCTTGACTGTGTCCCTCACTTCCTGATGAGTTCTTGCTGAATTGCCAGTGACTGTGAACTGATGATTACTGAGTTGTCAGTCATGCTACCATGTTTACTTGATTTTAAGTTTTTGCCATGTATAATTCCTACAGACGTCACAACGATTTTCTTCAGTTGATGAACAAGCAAGGCTTCATAAGGCTATGTCTCAAGGAGAGATTACAAAATTGGCAGGACGACAGAAGTCTTCAGATTTGGACATAAGGTATGAGGTATATAAAGAAATACTAGGTGTTTCTTTAAAAGATTATTTAATTTTATAGGCAGTGATGTTTTGCCTGAATGTGTTTCTGTGAGGGTGTCGGTCCCCTGGACCCTGGAACTGAGTTATAGACAGCTCTGAGCTGCCATGTGGTTGTTGGGCAACAAACCTGGGTTCTCTGGAAGAGCAGCCAGTGCTCCCCACAGCTGAGCCATCTCTCCAGCCCTGACTAATATAATACTTTCAATGATTTTATTTAATAATTTAAGTGTTTAAATTAAGCAATTTGCTTTTAAGAAAAACACTTTACAGTCTAGGTCCTTTTATTTCACTTTGTACATTAAGTCTTGAATTTACAGGCCATAGACTCCAGCAACTAACCTTTCTGTTTGTTCTCACACATGTAGTGCACTTCTCTTGGTAGAGCAGTGGTACTTTAAATAGATAATTTTGGGTTTTATTGTTGTTGTTTTGTTTCGTTTTCTTGATCATTTCCTTTTGCCTGTTTAAGAGAGCTGTCTCCTGGAGTGATTAACAGGATCAATTTTTACATCATCTCTCTTGGAAAGAGTCTTGCCCTTATCTTGCTTGTTTATAATGATGCCCTTTGACATGCTGGGTGTTGTATACAGTTCTTGTTTTTATAAAAGAATGCCACTTGTGAGGCATTCTTTTTTTTTTAACAATGCTCACTGCCTTGATGTCTTAATTTTCATCCTTTATAGATGTGCATGTGTGTGGCCAAAGGAATACCTCCATGTTTCTTTAAAGGGATAGAGAACAGATAGTAGGTGGCGCTCCTTTTTCCCTTTGTGTTTTATTATTTTGACAAGTTACTGGAGGATGGCTGCCATGGTTTTAGCCTTAAGTTTTAAGAACTAAGTAGTAGTATTGCTAAGTACATTAATACGCTCGCTTGCTCGCACGCATGCACACACACACACACGCGCACACACACACTGAGCTTTATCTTCTTATGTGGATAACAATATGATTTGGGGGAGGTTTCTTAATCATTATGTGACTTATACTGTATTGTAAAAGGTGAGAGATTAGGAAGGATGAAATTGATATTTTTCAGTTTTAGGCTTGTAATATATGTAATATATTCTGCACTAAATTGTTTTAGGACAATGCTTTCGAGTTGAGGATAGCCAGCCACAGCTGTTATACAGAGAAACCCTGTCTCAATCTCCCTACACTCCCAAAAGCAAGAAAACAAAAGAAAAAGACTTTTAGAAAATAGTTTTGTTTCTTTTAAGTTGCTTGTGGGAGGGCTAGGGTGAGGTGCAGCAGTCATGAGTGTTTGCTGGAAGCATGAGGCCTAAATTAAGTGCTCCATAAAGAGTACAGGGTTGAAGAGATGGCTTGGCAGTTAGAAGTACTTACTGATTTTTCAGAGCACCTGCGTTCAGTTCCGCACCCAAAAGTTGGCTCACAATTGTTTTTTACTTTTTGAGGCTGGGTTGGTGTTCGAATTCTTCAACTGGAAATTTTTTCTGGCCACGGGAGATTGCCAGTTCAGGCCCCATATCTCCCTGACCTACCCTCTTTTCAAGTCTTAGCTAGAGTCATCCTCGTAGACTTCTGGGAGTTTCTATTGCATTAGGTTTCTTCCTTGCCCCTGAAATGCCCCCCAATTCCAGTTGTCGGCCAAGTACTCCTTCCCTCCATCTTTGACACATCTAATCCCTCCTGTCAATGTGCTCACTGGCCTGCAGTCTACCCATGATATCTATTCTATTTCCCCTTCTCACACAGATGCTTGACTCCTCCTGTCCCCAAGCCCTCCTTGTTATTTAACTCTCTGGGTCTGTGGACTGTCCTTTACTTTACAACTAATGTCCACTTATAGATGAGTACATACCATGTTTGTCTTTTTGGGCATGGGTTACCTTACACAGGATGATTTTTTTTCTTGTTCCATCCATTTGCTTGCAAATTTCATGATGTTATTTTTTTAACAGCTGAGTAATAATCCACTGTGTAAATTATTACATTTCATTAACCTTTCTTCAGTTGAAAGACTTCTAGGTTCTTTCCAGTTTCTAGCTATTATGAATAAAATTGCTATGACCATAGTAGAGCAAGTGTTTTTGTGGTAGTGTCCTTTGGGTATATGCCCAGGAGTGGTAGAGCTGGATCTTGAGATAGACCCATTGCTAATTTTCTGAGAAACCTTCATATTGATTTCCAAAATAGATGTACAAGTTTTCATTCTTACCAGCAGTAGAAGACATTCAAAGAATCATTAACTCTTATTCAAAAACTTGTACTTCACAAAATTAGAAAACCTCAACGAAATGGACAATTTTCTTGATAGATACCACTTGCCAAAGATATATCAAGATCAAATAAACAATTTAAGTAAAGAACCATAACCCCTAAGGAATAGAAGCATTATTAAATGTCTCCTGACACACTCCTCTTCCAAAAAGCTTAGGGCCAGACAGTCCAGAATACTAACAGACTTGCAAAGGAAAGCTAATACCAATCAATACTCCTCAAATTATTCCAGATAATATAAACAAAATATAAACAGAAAAACATTGGCAATTTCATTTTTTGAGATCTGTTACCCTGATACCCAAACCACAAAATTCAAAAAGGAGAAAGAATTACAGACCAACCTTAATATAAAAATACCCAATAAAATACTTTCAAACTGAATCCAAGAACTCATCACACAAAACAAAAACATCATGCATCATGATCAAGTAGGCTTTATCCCAGAGGCATATAAGCAAACTAAAAGATTAAAACCAAATGATTATCTCATAAGATGCTAAAAAACCTTTTGACAGCATTCAACACCCCTTCATAATAAAAGTCTTAGAGAGATCAGGGATACAAAGGACCTACCTAAACATAATAAAGTCAGTTATGGCAAGCTGATAGCCAACATCAAGTTAAATGGAGAGAAACTGAAAGCAATTCCACTAAAGTTTGGAATAAGACATAGATTTGTTACCTAGTAGGCATTGAACATTTTCAAATTCAATCTGCATATTCATTCACAAATTAATATACAAATTAGAGAACCCCTTCCCCTAGTACAAAGTTAGAATACATAGTACATGGTTATGTGAGCTGCTATTATTTTAGTGTGCTTCATTCATTGATCTACATGAAAAAAGAGCTTTATGTATCACGAAAAAGAAACAGATTAGTATAACAAACTGCCCAGCCTGTTGGCACTGACCGTTAATCCCAGTTACTTGAAGATAAGCTAGGATGAACACAAGTTAAAGGCTTGCCTCAACCTATAGAGTTTAAGGTCATCCTGGAATGCTGTCTTAAAATAAAAGAAAAAAACAGGTACAGAGGTGGAGCTCAGTGTAGCATTAGTTACTTTCCTGTTGCTATGATAAGACACCATGACCAAGGCAATTTATAGAAGGAAAAGGTTATGCTGACTTAGTTCCAACGGGTTATGAGTCGATCATGTACTACATTTTCTGTATCCATTCCTCTGTTGAAAGGTATCTGGGTTCTTTCCAGCTTCTGACTGTTCTAAATAGGGCTGCTATGAACATAGTGGAGCATGTGTCTTTGTTGTATGTTGGAGCATCTTTTGGATATATTCCCAGAAGTGGTATAACTGGGTCTTCAGGTAGTACTATGTCCAATTTTCTGAGGAATCTCCAGACTGATTTCCAGAATGGTTGTACCAGCTTGCAATCCCACCAACAATGGAGGAGTGCCCCTCTTTCTCCACATCCTCACCAGCATCTGTTGTCACCTGAGTTTTTGATCTTAGCTATTCTGACTGGTGTGAGGTGGAATTGCAGGGCTGGTTTTTGTTTGTTTGTTTGTTTTTTTTTGATTTGCATTTCCCTGACAACTAAGGCATTCCTCAGCTGAGATTCTTTGTTTAGCTCTGATTCCCATTTTTAAAAGAGGGTTATTTGGCTCTCTGGAGTCTTAACTCCTTGAGTTTTTTGTATGTATTGGATATTGGCCCTCTATGAGATGTAGGATTGATGGTTGCCATTTTGTCCTAATGACAGTTGACAGTTTCTTGCCTTATAAGAGCTTTGCAAATTTTATAAGGTCCCGTTTATTGATTGTTGATGTTGGAGTGTAAGCCATTGGTGTTCTGTTAAGGAAATTTTCTCTAATGCCCATGTGTTTGAGGTTCTTTCCCATTATTGGTTTCAGTGTATCTGGTTTTATGTGGAGGTCCGGAATCCACTTCAACTTGAGCTTTCTACGGGGTGATAAGAATGGATCTATTTGCATTCTTCTACATGCTAACCTCCAATAGAACCAGCACCATTTGTTGAAAATGCTGTCTTTTTCCACTGGCTGGTTTTAGCTCCTTTGTCAAAGATCAAGTGACCATAGGTGTGTGAGTTAACTTCTGGGTCTTCAAGTCTATTCCATTCATCTACCTGCCTGTCTCTGTACCAATATATTACAGTTTTTATCATTATTGCTTTGTAATACTGCTTGAGGTCTGGGATGGTGATTCCCCCTAGAGAACTTTTATGGTTGACAGTAGTTTTTGTTATTTATTTATTTATTTATTTATTTATTTATTTTATTTATTTATTTATTTTATTTATTTATGGTTAGTCAAAACGGATTTGTAAATTGCTCTTTCTAACTCTGTGAAAAATTAAGTTGGAATTCTGATAGAGATTGCATTGAATCTGTAGATTGCTTTCAGCAAAATGGCCATTTTTCTAATATTAATCCTGCCAATCATGAGCATGGGAGATCTTTCCATCTTCCAAGATCTACTTCAAATTCTTTCTTCAGAGACTTGAAGTTCTTGCCATAGAGATCTTTCACTTGTTTGGTTAAAGTCACACCAAGGTGTTTTATATTATTTTTGACTATTGGGAAGGGTGTCGTTTTCCTAATTTCTTTCTCAGCCTGCTTATCCTTTGAGTAGAGGAAGGCTACTGATTTGTTTGAGTTAATTTTATACCCAGCCACTTTGCTGAAGGTGTTTACCAGGCTTAGTAGTGGAACTTTTGGGGTCACTTAAGTATACTAGCATTTCATCTGCAAATAGTGATATTTTGACTTCTTCCTTTCCATCTGTATCCCTTTGCCCTCCTTTTGTTGTCTGATTGCTCTGGCTAGGACTTCGAGTACTATGTTGAATAAGTAGGGAGAGAGTGGGCAGCCTTGTCTAGTGCCTGATTTTAGTGTTTCAAGTTTCTGTCCATTTAGTTTGATGTTGGCTATTGGTTTGCTGTATATTGCTTTTACTATGTTTGGGTATGGGCCTTGAATTCCTGATCTTTCTTAGACTTTTAACATGAAGGGATGTTGAATTTTGTCAAATGCTTTGTCAGCATCTAATGAAATGACCATGTGGTTTTTTTCTTGTTTGTTTATATAGTGAATTCCATTGATGGATTTCTGTATATTGAACCTTCCCCCATCACTGGGATGAAGCCTATTTGATCATGATGGATGATCGTTTTGATGTGTTCTTGGATTCGGTTTGGGAGAATTTTATTGAGTACTTTTGCATCAGTATTCATAAGTGAAATTGGTCTGAAGTTCTCTTTGTTGGGTCTTTGTGTGGTTTAGGTATAAGTGTAATTGTGGCTTCATAGTAGTGTTCTTTCTGTTTCTATTTTGTGGAACAGTTTGAACACAGTATTGGTATTAGGTCTTCTATGAAGGTCTGAATTCTGCAGTAATCCCATCTGGTTCTGGCTTTTTTGGGGGGGAGAGGGGACTTTTAATAACTGCTTCTATTTCTTTAGGAATTATATGACTATTTAGATGACTATTTAGATGGTTTATCTGATCCTGATTTAACTTTGGTACCTGTTATCTGTCTAGAAAATTGTCCATTTCATCCAGATTTTCTAGTTTTGTTGAGTATAGGCTTTTGTAGTAGGATCTGATGATTTTTGTGGATTTCCCCACTTTCTGATTTTATGTCTTCCTTTTCATTTCTGATTTTGTTAATTTGTGCCTTCTGGTTAGTCTGCCTAACGGTTTATCTATCTTGTTGATTTTCTCAAAAAACCAGCTCCTGATTTTATTACACAGCTATTAAAAACAATGACTTCATGAAATTCTTAGACAAATGGATGGAATTAGAAAATATCATCCTGAGTGAGCTAACCCAGTCACACAAAAGAACACACTGATTAGTGAATATTAGCCCAAAAGCTCAGATTACTCAACATACAATTCACAGATCACATGAAGCTCAAGAAGAAGGAAGACCAAAGCATGGATGCTCCAATCCTTCTTAGAAGGGAGAACAAAAATATTCATAGGAGGCGACATGGAAACAAAGTTTGGAGCAGAGACTGCAGGAAAGGCCATCCAGAGACTGCCCCACTAGGGATCACCCCATATACATACAGCCACCAAACCCAGACAATATTGCTTATGCCTAGAAGTGCTTGCTGACAGGAGCCTGATATAGCTGTCTACTGAGAGGCTCTGCTAGAGTCTGATATATACAGAGGTGGATCCTCGCAGCTGACCATTGGACTGAGCACGAGATCCCCCCGTGGAGGAGTTAGAGAAAGGACTAAAGGAGCTGAAGGGGTTTGTAATCCATAGGAAGAACAGTATCAACCAACCAGATCCCCCAGAGCTCCCAGGGACTAAACCACCAACAAAAGAGTACACATGGAGTGACCCATAGCTTCAGCCACATATGTAGCAGAGGATGGCCTGGTCAGACATCAATAGGAGGAGAGGCCCTTGGTCCTGGGAAGGCTCCATGCCACAGTGTAGGGGAATGCCAGGGTGGGGAGGTGGGAGGGAGTATGTGGTTGGGTGGGAACACCCTCATAGAAGCAGGGGGAAGGAGGTTGGGATGGGATGTTTCTAGGGGGTAAAATGGTAAAGGGGATAACAGTTGAAATGTAAATAGATAAACCATCCAGTTTAAAAAAAAAAAAAAGAGTCCATCATGGAAGAGAGAGGAGGTGTAGCAGTTTGATCAAGGAAGTTCTTACATCTTAGAGCACAGCAAGCAGAGAATGGACAGGAGGTCATGCAAAACTATACAGTATTCTTGATTGTAAGTTACACATGAGATAGAGAAATAAAAAGATGGCAGTTGGCCATCAGTAGGGTAGATAGTAATGTTTGTTACACTGCTTTGAGGCTGTTTTATCAAATGATTTAAAATTTCAGAATTTTGTATTTTATATTCAAGATGAATTGGGAGTGTGGCTCCGTAGATTGTTGCCTAGCATGTGTCCAGCAGTGTTCCCCCCCCCCCCCAAATACATACTGAAGTTAAAATAGATGACTACAAATGAAAAATGTATAATGCTTAAAAAGTATGTAAATGCTTAAAGGAAGATACACAAGTATTACTGAGACATCTGATTTCCACCTTACCTTTATTTTGTTTTAAAAACAGACCTCAGAGAGCGAAGATGAGATTCTGGGCCAAAGGGAAACAAGGAGAGAAGAAGACTACTAGAGTAAAACCTGCTCCCCAGTCGGAGGTCTCATCACTCTTTGCTGGCTCAGATGTGACACCTGTTCATCCATTTTCTGATGGTAAATATGGACAAAGGGTGGAGCTTCCTAATTTTTGTTACTCATTCTGAAAATGTACTGTGCCTTTCTTCTTCAGAATGACATTCCCGTTGGAATGATATTTTCATAAGTTAGGACCAGTATTGGTAAGTGCTTCCTTAATAAAACAAGGCATACTATACTTGTGTGAGATGCTCCAAGAATACCTGGCATAGAACAGTGAAGCACAACCACTTCAGTGATGATGAATCTTGGACTAACCTTTTTTTCTAAATTGTAAGGGTCTGGCCTTATTCATTTATTTAATAAATACATAGTATTCATAGCGATTCATATTAGCTCATTATTGAGCTAGGAAGTGAGTGCGTAGCCTTGTCTAGTCCCTGATTTTAGTGGGATTGCTTCAAGTTTCTCTCCATTTAGTGTAATGTTAGCTACTGGTTTGCTGTATATGACTTTTACTATGTTTAGTTATGGTCCTTGAATTCCTGACCTTTCCAGGACTTTTATCATGAAGGGGTGTTGAATTTTGTCAAATGCTTTCTCAGCATCTAATGAGATGGTCATGTGTTTTTTTTTTCATTGAGTTTGTTTATATAGTGGATTATGTTGATGGATTTCCTTATATTGAAACATCCCTGCATCTCTGGGATGAAGCCTACTTGATCATGATGGATGATCATTTGATGTATTCTTGGGTTTGGTTTGCAAGAATTTTATTGAGTGTTTTTGTGTCAATATTCACAAATGAAATTGGTCTGAAGTTCTGTGTGCTTTGAGCTTTAGTAAGATTTCTTTTATGAATGTAGGTGCCCTTGTATTTGGAGCATAGATATTTAGGATTGAGAGTTCATCTTGATGGATTTTTCCTCTGATGAATATGAAGCATCCTTCATTATCCTTTTTGATAACTTTTGGTTGAAAGTCAATTTTATTTGATAATAGAATGGCTACTCCAGCTCGTTCAGATCATTTGCTTGAAAAGTTGTTTTCCAGCCTTTTACCCTGAGGTAGTGTCTGTCTTTGTCTCTAAGATGTGTTTCCTGTATGCAGCAAAATGCTTCAGCAAAGTGGCTGGGTATAAAATTAGCTCAAAGTAACCTTCCTCTGCTCAAAGGATAAACAGACTGAGAAAGAAATTAGGGAAATGACACCCTTCACCATAGTCCCAAATAATATAAAATACCTTGGTGTGACTCCAACCAAGCAAGTGAAAGATCTGTATGACAAGAACTTCAAGTCTCTGAAGGAAGAAATTGGAGAAGATCTCAGAAGATGGAAAGACCTCCCATGCTCCTGGATTGGCAGGATTAATACAGTAAAAATGGCCATCTTGCCCAAAGCAATCTACAGATTCAATGCAATCCCCATCAAAATTCCAACTCAATTCTTCATAGTGTTAGACAGAGCAATTTACAAATTCATTTGGAATAACAAAAAAACCTAACATATCGAAAACTATACTGAACAACAAAAGAACTTCTGGGGGAATTACCATCCCTGACCTCAAGCAGTATTACAGAGCAATAGGGATAAAAACTGCATGGTATTGGTACAAAGACAGGCAGGTATATCCTTGGAATAGAATTGAAGACCCAGAAATGAACCCACACACTTATGATCACTTGATTTTTGACAAAAGAGCTAAAACCATCAAATGGAAAATAGGTGGCATTTTCAACAAATGGTGCTGGTTCAACTGGAGGTCAGCATGTAGAAGAATGCAAATTGACCCATTCTTATCACCATGTACAAAGCTTACGTCCAAGTGGATCAAGGACCTCCCCATCAAACCAGACACACTCAAATAGAAGAAAAAGTGGGAAAGAGTCTCAATCACATGGGCACTGGGGAAAATTTCCTGAACAAGACACCAATGGGTTATGCTGAAGATCAAGAATCGACAAATAGGGGGCTGGGGATTTAGCTCAGTGGTAGAGCACTTACCTAGGAAGCGCAAGGCCCTGGGTTCGGTCCCCAGCTCCGAAAAAAAGAACCAAAAAAAAAAAAAAAAAAAAAAAAAAAAGAATCGACAAATAGGACCTCATAAAACTGGAAAGCTTCTGTAAGCAAAGGACATTGTCATTAGGACAGAACGGCAGCCAACAGATTGGGAAAAGGTCTTTACCAATACTACATCTGATAGAGGGCTAATATCCAAAATTTACAAAGAACTCCAGACGGCCAAATAACCCTATTAAAAAATGGGGTACAGAGCTAAACAAAGAATTCTCAGCTGAGGAATATTGAATTGCTAAGAAGTACCTAAAGAAATGCTCAACATCCTTAATCATCAGGAAAATACAAATCAAAACAACCCTGAGATTCCACTGGTAAGTCAGAATGGCTAAGATCAAAAAGTCAGGTGACAACAGATGCTGGCAAGAATGTGGAGAAAGAGGAACACCCCTCCATTGTTGGTGTGATTGCAAACTGGTACAACCACTCTGGAAATCAGCCTGGAGGTTCCTCAGAAAATTGGACATTGCACTACCTGAGGACCCAGCTATACCTCTTCCGTGCGTATACCCAAAAAGAATCTGCTCAATCCATGCTTATCACCCTGTACAAAGCTTAAGTCCAAGTGGATCAAGGACCTCCACATCAAACCAGATACATTCAAACTAATAGAAGAAAAAGTGGGGAAGCATCTCGAACACATGGGCACTGGAGAAAATTTCCTGAACAAAATACCAGTGGCTTATGCTCTAAGGTCAAGAATCGACAAATGGGATCTCATAAAACTGCAAAGCTTCTGTAAGGCAAAGGACACTGTGGTTAGGACACACACACACCTGCCAATAAATACAGGTAAACAAATGAACAAAACAAAGTATGGACAATATCTCATGTACGGTATAGTGTGTCACAGTGTGTCCTACAGTATATTCCTTTGTTCACACATTTTGACTTGCAGGTGTTTATTGCAGTGAGTTATTGGTTTGGTTCATGATCTCTGGCTAATGTGACACCATCAATGTTTGATCATCACCAAGACTCCTCCTGGTTACCCTGTTGTTGCTGTGTATCATGGAGATTCTGTAACTTTAGATCGGTAGCACTGACCCTTTTACACATCCCATCCATTTGCTGATGATAAGATTTTAGGATGGGCCAATTCGAGAGTCCTGATCTGGGCCTGGGTGGTAGCTGAGCTAGTGTGGCTCTCCCTTATCTCTCACCATGATGAGCTCTCCAGCACTGCTCTTGCTAGGCCACCCAATGCTGTGATCATCAGGAGGTAGGGTCAGTCCTCCTGTTCTCATGTTCCCAGGGCTTGCTCAGCCACACCCACATCTCCAGATCAGCTCCACTTTGCCACCCAGTCAAAATGTGTGGCTCACTCTCCCAAGTGCTGCAGTTTGTGAGGTGCTGGGGCAACTCTCCTATCTCACATCCTCAGGACTGGTTTACCCAATCAATTGAGCTTTCACCACCAGGGCCTACTCTTGAATTTGAGACAATCCTGCCCAGCTTCATGGGTGCTGAGATTATATGTATAAGCTACCATGCTTGGTTCAGATCCCCATTGTTAGCCATTGTAATACACAGCAGGTTTTTACTTTGTTAAATCAAAACAATCAGTGGGTTTGTTAGTTATCTTCCTCATTGCTTTGGCAAAATACTTGATCAATGCAATGTTAAAATTCTAGGAAGAGTTTATTTTGGCTTATGGTTTCAGAATTTGCAAGTCTAATCTATTTTTGAAGCATAATGCTCTTCCTAGAATTTTATTCTCTAGTGTGAACAAAAAATGTGGTACTTTTCTCTGTAATATACATTACCTGCCCAGTTCCCCTTTAATGCAGTCTGGGACCCTAGCCCATGGAATGGTAAGTCCCTATGTTTAATCTAACTGTGGTCTTCCTACTCAACTTACTCTCAATCATCCATCCCAGTCACGCCCAGAGATTGTCTCCAAAGTGATTTCAGATCCTGTCAAGTTAACAGTATCAACTGTCACACGTACTGCACATTATCGCCTTGCATTTTTTTGGTAGCCATTTTTTGACTTTTAAGATGTAACACGTTTGAAAGTACTCGAGTGGCAACTAGCACTTGAAAGAATGGTAGAGTTGAAATTAACCCCTCATTTTGAATCTTGTGGCTTTGTTCTTGTCAACTGACCAACTGATACAGATAAAAGTAATAATTATTCTGTGGTTATCTAAACTAACTGAGATTAGAAAAACTTAACTTTCTTCATTGTATCACACAAATGTTCATTTTCTTAATATCTTATTTAATTGACAGTGATCATTCTAAATTTATCATTTTCAGTAATTATATTCTAATATAATTTCCAAAAAAAGAGTGATAAGGTTTATTACTTGAAAATACACATTTTAAGCAGATGTCATATAAGGACCTTCATAAAAATTAGGATTATAGCTTTTTATTTGTTTGAATAAAAACTTAATAAGGTAGCCTTTGTTTTTAGTGCTAAACTGAGATTATTGAATACTGTTATTTCAAAGGATAATGACTTTGTAAAATGAAGTAATTAGTTAATAAGTTAAAATGAAGTCAGTTCCTATCAGTATTCGCCTCAGGCTTCAGATAGGGCTTTGCAAGTCTAATCTAGTTTTTTTTCTATATTGTAATGGTTTGCATAGAATTTTACTCTTTAGTGTGAACAAATACAAAACATGGTACTTTTCTCTGTAATATATACTATCTGTTTACTCCACGAATCCTATGAGAATTTAGCCAGTTATAAGGAGTATGTATAAGAAAACCGTAAATAAAACATTAGACCATGAGCAAGTCAAGTGAACTGCCTGACTTCCTAACAAGTTATTAACTCTCAACAGACAGTAGTGCTGATGTGTTCATGGCTGTAGACTACAGTTAAAATTGTAATGATCACACTTTCCTTGTTAGTTGTTAAATTAGATATAACTGAACACGCCTTCAAGCAAGTATAACAAAGTTACAACTGGGTGAACAGTTATTATTGCTAGCTTGTTGCTTATTCTTCTTGTTCGTCTTTGGGACTGACCGAGATTTTCAATAATTTTTTTTTACTGTGTATATATTTTTACTTATCACTTACCCTACTTTGAATTGTAGAGTTAACTCAGTACCACCCAACACCTCCTTTGAGTCCAGAACTGCCCGGGAGTTGTCGAAAAGAGTTCAAAGAGAATAAGGAACCATCGCCAAAGGCAAAACGCAAGAGAGGTGTGAAAATCAGCAGTGTGGCCTTGGACTCTATGCACTGGCAAAATGACTCTGTCCAAATCATAGCAAGTGCCAACGATTTAAAAAGTATGGATGAGTTTCTTCTGAAAAAGGTACACTTTGCTTGCTGAATTAGCCTCTGAGTCTTTGACTAAAGACTACTTATTGTAAGATATGCTGTTATAATAATAAAACCTCTTTAGTAATTCAATCAGTGGATTTGTTATCAAAAGCCCAGCTAGTAGGACACTCAACATAAGACAGGATTTGAAGTTTTAGCTTCCTCTATGATTTCATAAGTGTCACATATGAAAGTGAGGATTATTGCACAATTGTAGCTGTTGTGTCGCCAGAACTGTAGAGTCAGACTTTTCGAAGAGCACTTAGGTGTGATGACGTGCACTTTTTCTTAGTCCTATAATGTTCAATGGCTTGTACTTTTAGAATATTCATTGCTTAAGAGACATTTCAGCCACTGCATTTGTATCTTTTTGATGAATAATTGAGTATAACAACCTTTTCTGTGGCCGGTCTTTAGATGAATGACCTAGATAATGAAGACAGCAAGAAGGATACATTAGTGGATGTTGTATTTAAAAAAGCCCTCAAAGAATTTCGGCAAAATATCTTCAGCTCTTACTCGTCTGCACTGGCGGTAAGCTTAGTCCATGTTAGGAGATATGGTGCAACATGGTAACTTTAATAATCTGTAAAGCCAGGCTCAAGGGAACAGTTCTTAGGACTTAATTACTATATTACTATATTACTTCAACTGTTAGGGCTTCTACTGAACCTTAATAGATTTATCCTGCCTATACTTTATATTATGATGGGATTTTACAAATGCTAGATAATGCCTTGAGTTGGCTCATTATAAGCTATGTTAAAATTGTAATCTATGTTCCCCATTACAAGTTGACTTGGTCTTTAAAGAATGTTTCCATAAAACTTAACAATTTTTTTCTTCTCATTAGATGGATGATGGGAAAAGCATACGCTATAAAGATCTGTATGCGCTATTTGAACAGATCCTGGAAAAGACCATGAGGTTTGAGCAACGTGATTGGAATGAATCTCCAGTGAGAGTTTGGGTTAACACTTTTAAGGTGTTTTTAGATGAATACATGAATGAATTCAAGACTTTGGATAGCACAGCCCCAAAGGTAAATGAGTTAGTTTTCTAGAAGTATTAAATAAATTATGAGTTCTTTGTAAGGAATCTGTTTAGGAAACATTTTTTAAAAATTAGTATTAGTAGGAAGGTCATTGTTTAATACCATCCTAGACTGTGACTGAGAGTAACAATGTATTTCAGCAAAATAGCACAGAGACCATGCCAATTTATCATTACTTTAGATCCTCTCAACTCTTCTAATAATTTTGCCATGTATTTTCTCTGAATTTGCTTCATTGAACATGTCCTTCACCATTAAAACATAATAGTGTGCCCTCAATATTATACTTTCAGATGGTTGTGAGCCACCATGTGGTTGCTGGGATTTGTACTCAGGACCTCTGGAAGAGCAGTCAGGGCTCTTAACCACTGAGCCATCTCTCCAGCCCTAGGCTTGTGTTTTATGCAGATGATTCTTACTAGATTTATACTGCTGCTTCTAAATTGATGGTTTTTAAAGGGCAGGTTTAAGCTGGTCTGTTCTGTGTCATCTGTCTTCAGAGTTTTCCCATGCTCCACATAGTCCCCCTTTATGTCTGTAGTATATAGCAAACCTTTATGGTTGACCATTTGAATAATGATTAAAATGTCTAATTTGTGTTCCATTTTAGAACTGACATTTAAAAAGAAATCCATCTCTAAAAAGTTCATCCATTCTTCTGACTTTGTTAACACTTCATTTTACCAAACTTAAAATATTTTTTAAAAATTTACCTCAGCTCTGCACAGTTCCTCTTGAAGAATATAGAAAGTTTTATTATCTCTTGAAACTGTTTAAACATTTTCAAAGAAGAGAGTATGTTAGTCTTTGTAATCTTAATTTATTTTTCTCCTCACTTCCTGCCAGGTGCTTAAAACAGAAAGAAAGAAAAGGAGGAAAAAGGAAACTGATTTGGTAAGTTACACCATTGGTATAATACTTTCCAGCTCAGTGGCTTGAAGCAGATCTTTTATTCCTATGGATAGGTTTAGTAGTAAGGTTACCAGATCCATAGGGCATATTCACCTGCCTTTTAAAAAGTTAGAATGATGATGGACCTGACATTTCATGAACACATACTTCAAGTAGTGGTTTTCTAACATGGAATTTCTCAAAATGGTGTAAATAACTCTATAGTTTAGCTTTTTGTGAATATCTCATGAAAGTGGAATTGTACAGTTCTTTGTTTTTGCTATGGTTTCTTAGCACGATATTCTTGAGATTCATCCATAATGTATCAGTAGTCAGCTACATTGAGTAATCAGTAGAGTTACAATGTAAACATATCACTTTGTGGGGGGATTATGCTGAGTACCTTGGTGATGCTAGGTAATAGAATCACTGAATTATATAGCCCTAACTTTTTCCGTCACATTTTATTTACTGTTTGATAGGATTTGGGGTAGGTTTATGGATGTATGCTATAATTTCTCTTCTGTATAATAATCTTCAAGGTATGATTTTAACTTTAGCTAAAACTTCTGAATCTGCTAATGTGTTTTCTAAGTAAGAAATGCTACCTACAATGTTGAGAGAGTTCTAATCTCAACACTTCTACCACTCTATGTTACTGTGCATCTTTTCTTTCAGACATTCTATTGGTTATGTAACCCTATTGTGATTTTAATTTGTATTTACCTCATGTCTAATGATATTTAACATTTTCTCATGTATCTGCTAGTCATTTGTACTTCATTGATGGGATAGTCAGCATTTAATTATTTTTAAGTTAGTTGTCCTTATTGAGTTAAAACCTTATTATATTAGAATGGTACTAAGAAAGCTAGTGTTCTAGGGTTGGGGATTTAGCTCAGTGGTAGAGCACTTGCCTAGCAAGTGCAAGGCCCTGGGTTCGGTCCCCAGCTCCGAAAAAAAGAAAAAAGAAAAAAAAAAGCTAGTGTTCTACATGTAAAGAATGAAACTATACTCTTATCTCTGCATAAAAATCAACTCCAGATAAATCAAAGACCTTAGCATTAGGCCTGAAATGTCTAAAGAACAAAGTTGAGGTAACACTTCAAGATGTGGGCATGTGTAAGGACTTCGCATAGAGAAAAGATCAACAGTCAACAGAATCTTTTGAAATTGAATTTTTTTTGTGTTGCAAGAAAACAAATATCCCAGTCAAAAAATATTCTGGACATTGAATTCTCAGAAGAAGAAATTCAAATGAGAAAAAAATATTTTTAAAAACATCAACATCCTTTGTCATCAGGAAAATGTAAACTATAACTACTCAGGTATTCCCTATTACACCAGTCAGAATAGCAATCAGGAAATACACATTTGTAAGCTACTGCTCTGTATCTAGTTTAAGAAACCGTCTTTCTATAAAGTAAAATTGAAGAGCAGAGGGACACACTGCTCAATTTTATTAAACCTTTGGAACTAGTATTATCCTGACACTAAAACCACAGAAAAACACGACAAAAGTGAAAGTATAGGTCTGTAGGTGTTCTTGAACATAGACACAAAAATTCTCAATAAAACACTTGAATTGAAGAACTTAGTAAGAAGACCATGCACCATGAACGGATACAAGGATAGTTTGACATATACAAACCAATAAATGTAATAAAATTCATAAACATATTTAAGGACCTAGATTAGATTATAGCAGTAGATACAGAAATGGTCTTTGCCAGAGTTCAACAACCCTTCATGATAAAAGCTGTAAAGAAACTGGAAACAGAAGATACCTCAACATAATAAATGGAATATATGATAAACTGAGCACCAACATTATATTAAATAGGGAAAACCCTGAAAGCATTTCCTCTAAAACCAAGAACAAAACAATCATGCCTATTCTCTACTCTTATTCCATGCAGTATTCAAAGTCTCAGTTACAGCAGGAAGATAAAAATAAAAAGAATACAAATTAAAATCAAAAGTCAGATTATTCTGACATGATCCTATACTCAAAAAACCCTAAAACCTCTACCAAAAAACAAACAAGAAAACCCCTGCTATATGTGGTAAACACTTAATGCATATGACAAAAGAAGGATTAACTTAAAATAGTTATTACCAGTAATGAACTTACTCATATTAGTTTAAAAAAAAAAACTGCAGCAAACAAAAAAATAACAAAGACCTTACTAAGGAGGAAGATACTCGAACATGGAAAAAAAACTCCAATACTTATGGATTGATAGAGTTAATATTGTGAAAATAAGACTGTATTATCAAAATCACCTACATATTAAATGCAGTTTGGTACAAAATTTTGCTGACTTCTTTTTTAGAAATAGGAAAAAAAAAGACTAAAATTTGAATAGAAACACAAAATAGCTGGGAAGCCAGAGCGGTCCTAAGAAGAGGGAGCAGTGCTGGGGGCCGTGCAACGCCTGTGCCCGAACTATGCTACCCAGTCACGGAAACAGGGTGTTCGTCAATAGAATCGCAATAGTAATGTCTGTCGCCTTGTACAGAGATCAATTCAAAATGGATCAAAGGCCTTAATATAAAACCTGAAAGTATAAAGCAGCTATAAGAAATCATAGGTAAAACACTACAAGATTACAAACCTAGGGAAGGATATTCTAACAGTGACTCATAGCATAAGAAATAATCCCAAGAATTTAAAAATGGAGTTGCACAAAATTAAAAAACTATACCACACAAAAGAAAACTTCATAAATGAAGACAAAGGGGGACCTGCCAGCTATACATCTGATAGTCTCAGTAGATTATTTCAAAATTTAAAAACCAAAAAAGATATTCTCAAATTGTCAACTGAAATTTCTCAACAACAACAACAAAAGGAAAGAAGTAAAAAGATTAACACATGAAAAATATTTCAACACCCTTAGTCATCAGGGAAATACAGATTAAAATTACTTTGAGATTTTACTTCAACCCATTCAGAGTGGCTGTCATTAACTGAGGACCCCTTGTACACTACTGGTGAATATGTAAGTAGCTGTGATGGAAATCAGTATGGTAGCTCCTCAAAAGGAGCTATGTCTTAGTTGGGTTTTATTGCTATAAATAGATATCATGACCATGGCAACTCTTAATTGGGGCTGGCTTATAGTTTCAGAGGTTTAGTCCATTATCTTCATGGCAGAAAACAGTTGTGCATGCAGACCTGGTGATGGAGAAGGAGCTAAGAGCTCTATGTCTTGATCCACAGGCAGCAGGAAGAGAATATGCCACACTGGGCATAGCTTGAGCATAGGAAATGTCAAAGCCTGCCTCCAGAGTGACACACTTTCTCCAACAGGGCCACACCTCCTAATAAGTGCCATTTGTTATGGGTCAAGCATTCAAACACATGAGTCTGTGGGGGCCATACGTTTTCAAACCACTACACATATAAATAAGCTGACTGTGCCTCTTTTGGGTATATAATCAGAAGATTTAATCTGGCATACCACAGAGATATTTGCCCAGGCATGATTGTAATGATTCACAATTTTAAGATATGAAGTTACATGTTCAACAGACAGACTAACCATAAAGAAAATGTTACATATATATATCATGAAATTTATACAACTGCAAAGAATGAAATTGTGACATTTGAAGTCAGATGGATGGAACTACCTTACTAAGTGAAATAAGTGGGTCTGAGTCTGATGTCACAGGTTTTATTTCATGTAGCCTACAGACTTAAATTTTTTATATGTGTAAATATAGATTACAACATGAAAGTAGAAAGTGAACTGTGAGAATGAAGTTCAAAGTTTGAAGGCACAAGAGAAGGTTATGTATGTGTCATGAAAGCAAGACAGGGAACTAGTTGAGTAGGAGGAATGCAGCAAGAAGAAGAGTAAGAGTGTAAACAAAAACAAGGATACATACACCAGGCATGGGGGTGGCCTTTAATCCCAGCACTTGGGAGACACAGAAAAATGCATGTCAGAGTTCAAGGCCAGCCTCATCTACACAAGTTTCCAGACCAACCAGGGCTACGTAGTGAGGCCTGTCTCAAACAAATACACAAAGATATCTATGTATTCATAACGTCACAATGAAACCATTTTCTTTCTTATGGTAAGTAAAAAAGTTAACTAAGAGAAGGAAAAAACAAAAATTATTATTTATGTTAATACCTAATGTACTTATTTTTCAGCTTTAATTTCTAAATAACAATAGGTTATAACTCATGAAAACAGAAGCCTTTTGGAGTCATGGTTGTGTCCTTTCCCTATCCTGGAAGTGAAAAGCAAACATTTTAGAACTTGTGCTTTCAATTGACCTTGCAGTTGAGTCATAGATAGACATCACATGCTTATTGAGTTGCATTGTTTTTGATACTGATAATATCTATATTGTTAAATTTAAGACAGATTATATTTTATTGTCATTATTTCTAGGGGGATCATAATTCTCTACCTGGAATAGATGCTCAGGGAAGTCTTAGCCAGAGTTTGGAGGATTTCCTATTTACTAACCATGTTAGGGAAGCATGTACTTCATTGGCTGTAGTATAAACAGTGAAATTTCTTCATTCAGGTGGAAGAGCACAATGGCCACATGTTTAAGGCCACCCAGTACAGCATCCCTACCTACTGTGAATACTGTTCTTCCTTGATATGGATAATGGACAGAGCCTCTGTTTGCAAATGTGAGTATCAGACATCTTCAAGGGAAAAGTTTTCATCGTCCTCTCTTGTGTTCACTTGTCTGCAAAGCTAGTACCATGTACATGTCAGGTTCTATACCCACTTAGGATAAGAGTTAAGCTCTCTTGAACTATAATTGTAGTACTTCTTAGTGCTTGAGCAGCTGAATTTTGGAAAACACTTAGCTAGTTGGCCCTTTGTTAGTTTAACACTCTGATGTATACCCTTGTTTTAATGTAGTCTTTCGAATGAATTGCAGTTTTCTGCCACCTTGGAACTCACTCTGGGCAGGTTGTCATGACTGCCTGAAATGTCTTCAAGGATCCCTTCCTATGGTTTTAGTACAAATTTACCATCTTTTTAATGATGCTAAAAATCTATAGCAACCAAGGTCTTTTTGTCCATACCTATGTGTCCCTTGCCTGACCAAACCGAATATGTATTTAATTTCATTTTCAAGTTGTCATTATAAAATGTGTTAAATGTATCCAGCAATAACCACATACAACCTGAATGCTATGTTCTCTTGAAATTTCTTCCACTACATTACTTAGCCCCTTAATTAGGCCTCACTCATTTTCAGAACCTACTAGTTCAAAGTAGATAATTTTTTTTTGCCAGAAAATATAAATGACCTCTAGTCCAGTTCTCTATAGGGTCACTGTTTGCATGTGGAGCATATGAGCCTGGTCCTCCACTGTCTCCATTCTTATTAGCAGTCTGGTTTTCTAGCCTCCCTCCACAATGTCCCATCAAGGTCTCTAGGACTAGGGCTTTTCTACGCTGAAGTTCCATACTTTTACGTAGCCCTCTCCCAGTTCAGTTTCAAAGACTTAAAATGACTTTGTCAAGTTTAGTCCAGACAACAACCCCACTTCTCTGATACCAGTTTTCTGTATTAATTTTGTGCTAGTGTGACCACAGTGCCTGATAGAAGTGACTTAAAGAAAGAAACATTTGTTTTGGCTCATGGCTTCAGAGGTTTTAGTTCTTCATGTCCAGTGGTAGAAGCAAACCAAAAAGCAGAGATTCTGTCCCACATGAGGAACAAGATGTAACCTTTAAATGCCCACACCTCTAGTGACTGACTTCAACCAGTGAGTTTCTACTGTGTAAGGATTCCACCAGTTTCCCAAAACGGTGCTTCTAGATGGGGAATAAACATTTAAATTATAATCCTGTGGAGATTTCAGATTTAAATTTGAATGAAGCAAGAGCTTCCTTTCATTTTCTTATCAGTGGTCTTAAAAATTATAATATTGGTAATGGGAAATAGTCTGAAATGTACCTAATTCAAACACTATGATTTTAGGCTAAGCAGTGATTCTCAACCTTCCTAATGCTGTGACCCCCAACCACAAAAATTGTTTTAGTGGCTACTTCATAACTGTAATTTCGCTATTGTTAGGAATTATAATGTAGATATCTGATATACAGAATATCTGATGTGTGTCCACCCTCCCTCCAAAGGGTTGAGACCCACAGGTTGAGAAGCACTGATTTAGAAAATTTGCTTTTTTTATGGCCAAAGTAGATTTAGATTGATTTCTTATAGAATTGTTTTTATGACTGTCTTGGTGATCTCACCATTATAATAGCATGGCCTTTATTACTTGGTGTAGCTTTGAAAACATAAAAGATTAGAAGTTTAAGAAAGAATATTTTGTAAGTTTGCAAGAACTGGTAGAACAGAATGACAGAAGTCACCTTGCTCTCAGTTTTCCTTTATCAAATGTTTTGTTCTCACCAGCTGTCTGGCTGCCTTGTTACTGGGCACTCTAAGAAGTTGGGTTTGTTTGTTGTTTTGTCTTTGAGACAGGGTTTCTTTATGTAGCCCTGGCTGGCCTCAATTCCTCAAAAGATCTGCCTACTTTTGCCTCCTAAGCCTAAAAATTATTTTTGCTCCGAACTTTTTTTCACCTTACATTCCCTACTATAACTAATACTTTGCTTACATTTTTTTTAACAGCTCTATTCTGGTCTTTCAGGGATAATAAATAAGCCCTTTTGTATTTTTTTAATGCACTGCCAACTTCAGTTTATTTCAGTAAGCATTTCTCGACATTAATCCCTTTTTTGTCCATAGTTATAATTTTTAATTGGGATTTCTGGGACTTTAATAGGTTTTAGAGCACCTGGGAGTACATACATACTAATTTGTGAATCAAACTATAAAGATACGTAGATAACCTGTTAAGTGTGAGGGTAGGAGACATGAGCAAGGCAGACACCCTAGAAAGAGGAGGAGAAAAAGCTTGTTCATTGACACTGACTGAAAATGTTAGGCACATTTTCAGCATCATTTCTCTTAACGGAGGCGGGCATAGAACAAAATGTGTTTAATTACCTTAAGGCAGAGTCAGCTCCAAAAACCAGAGTTGTGAACTTGGTAAGTTCTTGTCATTGATCTGCAGACTAAGATTGCTGTATGCTTAACCTGTTTTCCAGTGTGTAAGTACGCTTGCCATAAGAAGTGCTGTCTGAAAACCACAGCCAAGTGTTCTAAGAAGGTAAGGCATTACTGCCACTTAGTACATAGTGTATCTCGGGTCTTTTTTTTCTTTTCTTTATTTTCGTCATGTGGAAAATAGTTGGGGCTTCTTTAGCAGCTTTATAATACAGTGGTTTTCAAATTTTGTGACCTCAAATCACATTAAGAAGTATGTTTTATGTCACAATTCAATATACATGTGTGGCGATATATTTATATAGCTGAATTAACTTTGAAACCTTTCTCTTGACTTTATGTAAGCTGCTAAGTTACAGTTTGAAAAAACCCTGCTTCTACTGACTTAAATGTTCATAAGTTCTTCTGAGGAATTAACTTTACTGTTGACTATTAACATTTAACCATGAGCAGCAGCATATACCAAGAGAGCTTGTATTTTTTGATACCTATTTGTATTTGTGTATGCAAGTCTAAGCGCTCCTGAACATGCATCTTCAAGGGAACAACCTAACAACCTTCTTGTTGTTCTTGGTTTTGGTTTTTTGAGACAGGGTCTTTCTATTATGTATCACTGGCTGTCTTCGAACTCACTATGTAGACCAGATTGGCTTTGAACTCACAAAATTCACCTGCCTCTGCCTCTCTGCCCCTCTGCCCCTCTGCCCCTCTGCCCCTCTGCCCCTCTGCCCCTCTGCCCCTCTGCCCCTCTGCCCCTCTGCCTCTCTGCCTCTCTGCCTCTCTGCCTCGCCAGGATTAAAGGCATGAGCATCATGCCAGGCTATGTTTTTTATTGGATTATTTATTTATTTATTTATTTACATTTCAACTGTTATCCCCTTTCGGAGTATCCCATTCATAAATTCCCTAACTCATCTCCTTCCCCCCCCCCTTCTTCTAGGAGGGGGTTCCCCCACCCATTCACCTACCCCTTCCCACCTCTCCGTTTTGAAATTCCCCCTACACTGGGGGGTTCACCCTTGGCAGGAACAAGGGCTTCTCCTCCCATTGGTGCCCAAAAAGCCATCCTCTGCTACATATGCAGATGGAGCTATGGGTCAGTCCATGTATACTTTTTGGATGATAGTTTAGTCCCTGGGAGCTCTGGGAGCTCTGGTTGGGTTGATATTGTTATTCTTATGGGGTTGCAAACTCCTTCAGCTCCTTCGTCCTTTTTCTAACTTCATCCATGGGGACTCTGTTCTCAGTTCAATGGTTGGCTACGAGTGTCCACCTCTGTATTTGTCATGCTCTGACAAAGCCTCTCAGGAGACATCTATATCAGGCTCCTGTCAGCATGCACTTCTTGGCATCAGCAATATTGTCTGGGTTTGGTGTCTGTATGTATATGGGCTGGATCCCCAGGTGGGGCAGTCTCGGCTCCAAACTTTGTCTCTGTATTTCCTCCAATGAATATTTTTGTTCCCCCTTCTAAGAAGGACTGAAGAATCCGCACTTTGGTCATCCTTCTTCTTGAGCTTCATGTGGTCTGTGGATTATATCTTGGGTAATCTGAGTTTTTAAGTTAATATCCACTTATCAGTGAGTCCATACCATGTGTGGGTTTTGGTTTTGGTTTTGTTTTGTTTTTGTTTTTTTGTGATTGGGTTACCTTGCCACACTCAGGATGATATTTTCTAGTTCCATCCATTTGCCTATGAATTTCATAAAGTCTCATGTAGTACTCCATTGTGTAGATGTACCACATCTTCTGTATCCATTCCTCTGTTGAAGGGAATCTGGGTTCTTTTCAGCTTCTGGCTATTATAAATAAGGCCACTGTGGACAAAGAGGAGCATGTGTCTTTGTTGTATGTTGGAGCATCTTTTGGGTATATGCTGAGGAGTGATATAGCTGGGTCCTCAGGTAGTGCAATGTCCAATTTTCTGTGGAACCTTCAGACTGATTTCCAGAGTGGTTGTACCAGTCTGCAATCCCACCAACAGTGGAAGAGTGCTCCTCTTTCTCCACATCCTTGCCAGTATCTGTTGTCACCTGAGTTTTTGATCTTAGCCATTCTGACTGGTGTGAGGTGGAATCTCAGAGTTGTTTTCATTTGCATTTCCCTGATGACTAAGGATGTTGACTTGTCCTAAGGTGCTTCATGGCCATTCGATAATCCTCATTGAGAATTCTTTGTTTAAGGTCTGTACCCCATTCATTAATAGGGTTATTTGATTCTCTGGAGTTTAACTTCTTGAGCTCTTTGTATATATTGGATATTAGCCCTCTATGGGATATAAGATTGGTAAAGGTCTTTTCCCAATCTGTTGATTGCCATTTTGTCTTAATGACAGTGTCCTTTGCCTTACAGAAGCTTTGTGGTTTTATGAAGTTCCATTTGTCAATTCTTGATCTTACAGCATTGGTGTTCTGTTCAGGAAAATTTCCCCAGTGCCCATCCATGTGTTCCAGATTCTTCTCCACTTTTTCTTCTATTAGTTTGAGTGTATCTGGTTTGATGTGGAGGTCCTTGATCCACTTGAACTTGAACTTTGTACAGGGCAGTAAGAATGGATTGATTTGCATTCTTCTACATGCTGACCTTCAGTTGAACCAGCACCATTTGTTGAAATGCTCTCTTTTTCCACTGGATGGTTTTAGCTCCTTTGTCAAAGGTCAAGTGAGCATAGGTGTGTAAGTTCATTTCTGGGTCTTCAATTCTATTCCATTGATCTACCTGTCTGTCTCTGTACCAATACAATACCATTTTTTAAACCACTATTGCTCTGTAATACAGCCTGAGGTCAGGGATGGTGATTCCCCCAGAAGTTCTTTTGTTGTTGAGTATAGATTTCGATACCCTGGGTTTTTTGTTATTCAAAATGAATTTGCAAATTTTTCTTTCTAACTCTATGAAGAATTGATTTGGAATTTTGATTTGGATTGCTTTGAATCTTTAGATTGCTTTCGGTAAGATGGCTGTTTTTCTAATATTAATCCTGCCAATCCATGAGCATGGGAGATCTTTCCATCTACTGAGATCTTCAGTTTCTTTTTTTTTTTTTTTTTTTTTTTGGTTCTTTTTTTCGGAGCTGGGGGAGATCTTCAGTTTCTTTATTCAGAGACTTGAAGTTCTTGCCATACAAATCTGTCTGTCACTTGCTTGGTTAAAGTCACACCAAAGTGTTTTATATTCTTTTTGACTATTGTGAAGGGTGTCATTTCCCTAATTTCTTTCTCAGCCTGCTTATCCTTTGAGTAGAGGAAGGCTACTGATTTGTTTGAGTTAATTTTATACCCAGCCACTTTGCTGAAGGTGTTTATCAGGCTTAGTAGTGGAACTTTTGGGGTCACTTACGTATACTAGCATTTCATCTGCAAATAGTGATATTTTGACTTCTTCCTTTCCAATCTGTATCCCTTTGCCCTCCTTTTGTTGTCTGATTGCTCTGGCTAGGACTTCGAGTACTATGTTGAATAAGTAGGGAGAGAGTGGGAAGCCTTGTCTAGTGCCTGATTTTAGTGTTTCAAGTTTCTGTCCATTTAGTTTGATGTTGGCTATTGGTTTGTTGTATATGCTTTTACTATGTTTAGGTATGGGCTTTGAATTCCTGATCTTTCCCAGACTTTTAACATGAAGCGGTATGGAAGTGATCATGTGGTTTTTTTCCCTCTTAAGTTTGTTTATATAGTGGATTATGTTGATGGATTTCCTTATGTTGAACTATCCCTACATCCCTGGGATGAAGCCTACTTGATCATGATGGATGATCGTTTTGATGTGTTCTTGGATTCGGTTTGGGAGAATTTTATTGAGCATTTTTGCGTCATATTCATAAGGGAAATTGGTCTGAAGTTGTCTTTGTTGGGTCTTTGTGTGGTTTAGATATAAGTGTAATTGTGGCTTCATAGAAGAAATTGGGTAGTGTTCTGTTTCTATTTTGTGGAACAGTTTGGACACATTATTGTTATTAGGTCTTCTATGATGGTCTGAATGAATTCTACACTAATCCCATCTAGTCCTGGCCTTTTTTTTTGGGGGGGGGAGACTTTTAATAACTGCTTCTATTTCTTTAAGAGTTATATGACTATTTAGATACTATTTAGATGGTTTATCTGAACCTGATTTAACTTTGGTACCTGATGTCTGTGTAGAAAATTGTCCATTTCATCCTCATTTTCCAGTTTTTTTTTTTTTTTTTTTGAGTATAGTCTTTTGTAGTAGGTTCTGATGTTTTGGGTGGTTTTTGTTTTTTTTTTTTTTTTTTATTTCCTCAGGTTCTGATATTATGTCTTCCTTTTCATTTCTGATTTTGTTAATTTGGATACTCTGTGTATCTTTTGGGTGTATTTGCTTCTTTTTGTTCTAGAGCTTTCAGTTGTGCTGTTAAGCTACTGATGTATGCTCTCTCCAGTGTCTTTTTGGAGGCACTCAGAGGTATGAGTTTTCCTCTTAGCACAGCTTTCATTGTGTCCCATAAGTTTGGGTATGTTGTACCTTCATTTTCATTAAATTCTAGAAATTTTTTTGACCAAGTTATCATTGAGTAGAGCATTGCTCAGCTTCCATGTGTATGTGGGCTTTCTCTTGTTTTTATTGTTACTGAAGACCAGCCTTAGTCTGTGGTGATCTGATAGGATGCATGGGATTATTTAAATCTTCTCTATCTGTTGAGGTCTGTTTTGTGACAGGTTATATGGTCAGTTTTGGAGAAGGTACCATGAGGTGCTGAGAAGGAGGTATATTCTTTTGTTTTAGGATGAAATGTTCTATAGATATCTGTTAAATCCTTTTGGTTCATAAATTCTGTTAGTTTCTCAGTGTCTCTGTTTAGTGTCTGTTTCCATGATCTGTCCATTGATGAGAGTGGGGTGTTGAAGTCTCCTACTATTATTGTGTGATGTGCAGTGTGTGCTTTGAGCTTTAGTAAGGTTTCTTTTATGAATGTAGATCATCCCAAGAAGCAAGCTGGAGTAGCCATTCTAATATCAAATAAAATCAACCTTTAACTAAAAGTTATCCAAAAAAGAAAAAAAAAAAGACAAGGAAGGACATTTCATATACATCAAAGGAAAAATCCACCAGTATGAAAAGTCAGTCCTGAATATCTATGCTCCAAATGCAAAGACACCTACATTTTTAAACAATTGTTAGTGACGGATAATAAGAAGGCCCAGTTAGGGATTGGGGATTTAGCTCAGTGGTAGAGCGCTTACCTAGCAAGCGCAAGGCCCTGGGTTTGGTCCCCAGCTCCGAAAAAAAGAAAAGAAAGGAAAAAAAAAAAAAAAAGGCCTAGCTCACCCTTGAGTGGGGCTAGCCCTGGACAGGTGATGTCCTGAGTTTTGTTATAAAGCAGGTCAGTAAACAGTGTCTCTCCATTACTTATGCCTCAGATCCTGCCTTGAATTCTTGACAAAATTTCCTTTGATGACAGATTATGATGTGGAAGTTTAGACAAAATAAACCCTTTCCTCACTGGTTTCTTTGGTCATGGTGTTTTAACACAGCAATAGAAACCTAATGAAGAAAACAACCACCAAACAGTATTCTGTGTAGAGATATTACATACAAAAGTCAGAGAAGATGGTTGAAGCTTTAGCAATCTCGCAGGACTATAGAAGATGGGAGAGAGTTCCATACTGTCAAGATTTGGACCACGTGATTTGATCTTAAAGGAATGAACCTACATTTAGAAATATTTTACTTCAGGACTTTTATATATATTTTTTAACTTCAAGCTATTTAACATAGATGGCTAAGAAGCTAATTAGAATAGAATTTTCCAGAGTCTCAGTGCTTAGGAGAGAAAAGAGAAAACAATTAAACTTTAGGATTAGTAATCAGAGAGAAATCAGTTTTCTAAACTCTCATTGAGAACCATCTCAAGAAATACACCCTATGAACGGGAGTGAATCATTGATAGACTGAGCTTAAAAAATTTACCAATTAGCTTTGGGGTGGTCCTTAATTATATTATGGTGGTACTTCCTTATTCTGACCACCCACAAGAGAGGCGGAGGAAGCTCTCCAAAGAGAGAGAACATTACTCAGCACTATTATAATTTTGTCAAATATCATACCAGACACAGGAATTAGACTACTTAGTAGTCAATAAAATAAATTTCAACAGTTAAGAAGTATTAAGTACATAGCTTTAAACTTTAATGGTTATGTTTAAATACTAGATAAAAAGATGGAGTTCACCAATGAACTAAAATATATTAGGTATAGATTTTAACAGAATCAAGTAGAGATTCTGGAGAAAAGTGCAGTTGAAATTTGAAACTTGGTGTTGTTTAGCAACCTATACAGAAGGAAAAGTTAGTGAACGTTTTAAAAAGTTTACACACAAAAAAATATTCAGGCTGGGAGAATTGTAAAAAGAATGGAAAAACATTTTAAATATTTTTAACTAATGATAACACTGTGACACAGGGAAAATAGTGAAGAAATTTTATAACTTTAAATCTGTACATTAAAAGTATAGTTAGCCTATTAAAAAATGGTGTTCAGAGCTAAACAAAGAATTCATAGCTGAGGAATGCTGAATGGCTGAGAAACACCTAAAGAAATGTTCAACATCTTTAGTCATCAGGGAAATGCAAATCAAAACAACCCTAAGATTCCACCTCACACCAGTCAGAATGGCTAAGATCAAAAACTCTGGCGACAGCAGATGCTGGCGAGGATGTGGAGAAAGAGGAACACTCCTCCATTGTTGGTGGGATTGCAGACTGGTAAAACCATTCTGGAAATCAGTCTGGAGGTTCCTCAGAAAATTGGACATTGCACTACCTGAGGACCCAGCTATACCTCTCTTGGGCATATACCCAAAAGATGCCCCAACATATAACAAAGACACATGCTCCACTATGTTCATAGCAGCCTTATTTATAATAGCCAGAAGCTGGAAAGAACCCAGATGCCCTTCAACAGAGGAATGGATACAGAAAATGTGGTACATCTACACAATGGAATATTACTCAGCTATCAAAAACAATGACTTTATGAAGTTCATAGGCAAATGGATGGAACTGGAAAATATCATCCTGAGTGAGGTAACCCAATCACAGAAAGACATACATGGTATGCAGTCATTGATAAGTGGATATTAGCCCAAATGCTTGAATTACCCTAGATGCACAGAACACATCAAACTCAAGAAGGATGACCAAAATGCAAATGCTTCACTCCTTCTTTAAAAGAGGAACAAGAATAACCTTGTCAGGGAATAGGGAAGCAAAGTTTAGAACAGAGGCTGAAGGAACGCCCATTCAGAGCCTGCCCCACAGGTGGCCCATACATATACAGCCACCAAACTAGATAAGATGGATGAAGCAAAGAAGTGCAGGCCGACAGGAACCAGATGTAGATCTCTCCTGAGAGACACATCCAGAATACAGCAAATACATAGGCGAATGCCAGCAGCAAACCACTGAACTGAGAACGGGACCCCCGCTGAAGGAATCTTAGAAAGGACTGAAAGAGCTTGAAGGGGCTTGAGACCTCATATGAACAACAATGCCAACTAACCAGAGCTTCTAGGGACTAAGCCACTACCCAGAGACTACACATGGACTGACCCTGGGCTCCAACTGTATAGGTAGCAATGAATATTCTAGTAAGAGCACCAGTGGAAGGGGAAGCCCTTGATCTTGCTAAGACTGAACCCCCAGTGAACTAGATTGTTGGGGGGAGGGCGGCAATGGGGGGAGGGTGGGGAGGGGATCACCCATATAGAAGGGGAGGGGGAGGGGCTGAGGGGATGTTGGCCTGGACACTGGGAAAGGGAGTAACAATTGAAATGTAAATAAGAAATACTCAAGTTAATAAAGATGAGGAAAAAAAAGTATAGTTAGAAGTGACTAAACTTCCATCTCATGGAGGACAATCCAAAAGCTCAGCGAATTATACTCAAGAGGAGCAGAAGAAATAGTAATGAGAAATCAAAGCTGTCTATACCATATAAAAACCTACCAGACAAAGTTTTGATTTCTGGAAAGACTAAAGTAGATAAACTTTAGCAAAGTAATAAAGAAAAAATAGTTATTAAAAAGTTTTTTTTTTTTACTTTTACTCATTGTATGTGGGTGCTGTGGCCTGTTTCACATGCTGTTACACACATGTGTAAGTCAAGAGAACAATTTGCATGTGTCAGTCCTAGTTCACCTCAGGTTCAATTTAGCAAGTGCCTTTCCCCTGTACCCTCTTGCAAGCCCCAAGAATATGTAGAGTTTGGGGCATGTTTATTTCAGGTTTCCTGGATTCAAACCTAGTTGCCCTTCAAGTTGTTATTTAGTAGCCTCAACTGTTTTCTAGTTTTTCTTTCACAGTTTTCAGCTATTAACCTTTTGATGCTGTTGGAAGAGCCTGAACATATATATTATAAGATGATAAGTATATGTTTGATGCATGTATCATATCAGTAGCAAAACTATTTGTTGATGTGTATTTTTGCTTAAATCATTTCAGTAATCATTATTACAGTTTTTCTTTATTATTTGCTCCATACCAGGTGGTACTATGCCATTTATCCTTAGAAACTAAGTAGAATATAATAGTTTATTGCAAGAATTTAGCCAAGTTGATGAAGTGAAAATACTAACATTTAATGTGCATCCTTTAAATATTCTGCCTTAGATCTAGTAGTGGTATTAGGGATGTTATTTGATACTGATTTAACATCCTTCAAATTAAATTTGGAATGAATTCTCTGAGAATTAACTGCTGACATGCAAAATGTATAGATGGGTGATAACAGAAAACTGACTCTTGTCATGGCTTTGGAAAATACTCCAATAGTGTCTCTTTAGCTGTCAGAGTAACATCCAAGTGTACTTCATAGCCTTTGCCTAGCTTTTTGGTCATTCTTAGTTTAGCCATACCAAATGAGAGTCTCATGTATCTCAGACTAGCCTGGAACTCTGCATAGCCCTGGATGAATTGGAACTTCGGATTCTCCTGCTTCTTCCTCTCAAGTGCTGGGGATCAAATTAGGACAGCAAGCAAGCTAGGCCAGTGCTTTGCCAATTGAGCTACTGTCTAGGCCAGACTTAACTGTCTATTTCCTGTTTCTATAATTACCCAGTAAACCTGTCATTTTACTTATTTCCACGTGCTAATGTAGTACCTTAGCATTAGTTTTAGGGGGCATGCTCTCTCTTACTTTTGTTTTCCTGGTATCTAGATCATAATGACAAATGTATCAATTAAGACAAAAAATCACAATCAATGCAAGGCCTTAAGTCTTACCAATGCATTACTTCACTTGTCTATACTAGCTAGCCACTAAAAATGTCTGCGGATAAAGGAGGCTATCATGTATAGGATATGTTAGAGGAGAAGGAAATTCATGCTGGGAGAACTAGTCTTGATACTGTTAGAGTGGTTCAAATGAGCAGTAACATAAGTTGAAAGCGGGTGATGAGACACAACTGAGACGTGAAAGTACAGAGATTAGGCTGAGTGACTAAAGCTTGCTGATGGTTGGAATGCAGTGAAGGTGATTAATAGGCTGAAGGAGGCAGATAAAAGAGAAGGAAAGAAAGATTTCTGCGTTGATTTTTAGAAGAAGATGATTGAAACTTTTAGCTCATCAATTTGTACTTTTTAAACCGCAATTCCATTTTCTGCCAACCCCTAGGGTTATCTGCTATATAAAACTAGGAAAATAAAATTGGTTAAGCATGCGCTATAGTGTTTGAATGCATTTAGAAACAAAATTTACCTTTCATTTAGTATGATCCAGAGCTGTCATCTCGGCAATTTGGGGTTGAGCTGTCCCGTCTGACTAGTGAAGACCGAGCTGTTCCTTTAGTGGTAGAGAAGCTCATAAACTACATTGAAATGCATGGACTTTATACAGAGGGTATTTACCGAAAGTCTGGTTCAACTAATAAAATCAAGGAGCTTCGACAAGGTCTAGATACAGGTAAGAAAGTAATGTAGGTAAATGAAGATGCCATACCTTTATTTTAAAAGTTATTTCAGTTTTATTATATACTGCTTCTCTAAATGTAGGGCCAGAACTTTTTGGGGGTGCTTCTTTGCTATTTTTGAGTCTTTGTTCATCAGACATGTACTAACAGTATCAGTTATAGCAAGTATTGTAAGGTACTTGAAAAAGATCTTAATCTATTTATCAGACTAATTAGATTCTGATATCCTTCACTTATGAGAAGGAAAATGTAGACTCAGGGAAATTAATAGAATGTTGATCTAAGGCAACAAAGATTTTCAGAAAGAGTTTTAAGACTCAGAGACATTATTTATCTGCACTTACAGATAAGGAATCAGTCTGACAGAATTCTGAGTTCATCTAACTACTCATCACCAACCAGTGACCATGTTGGAATTTAGTCCTATGTTCTCTAAATCCATAATTTACAGTACTGCCTGTTAGTCCTCACTGTTCTGACCACAGACAGGATTCTTTGCAGTAGATTTTCCTGCCTGCCTATGTACATTAAGGACTTAGTTATTTAAACTAATAGTGAGTTGAGTACTTAATGAGTGTAAAGCTTAGTCCCAGAGTACATACAAGGGTTTGTCTTTGGTTTCATTAAAGAAATGTATTCTTTATCATTGTTAGAAAAAAATAGTTTTTTTTTTTAAAACAAAACTTAGATACAAAAGTTGTCTTTGTGTGACTAAGAACTCCAGTGGTTTTTCTCACTATCAGTGAGAAATAAATTATTATGAAAATAACAGGAAATGCCTGCTAAAACTTGATAAATTCTGACCGAAAGAACTTTGTGTACACTATTTGGGGCATTTGTCAGGTTTGGCTCACTCTTGAACTATGCAAATGCAAAACAAGATGAAGATGTTTCCATCACATTTTCCTGCCTTCTCATTTCTAACTCAGCCTTGCGTTTAGTCCCCTTGGACTTCTGAAGCATTGATACTCAAGAGTATGATACATAGACCAATCTACAAGACAGGGACAAAATCAGAAGCAGACTCGTCTGCAGCAGGTTGATTCTTCCTTCATGAAAACACGATCTTTTTTATTTGTATTCACAAGATATTTAGAAAACACAGACACCAACACTATTCCTTCATGGTTTGAAGTAGCAATTCCAAGCATGGAAGGAAATTGTAGAACATATACATTAGTTTAATTACGAAACATGAAGGCTTTTTTTAGTAGGTTTACTTTGTGAAGTATACAGTTTAAATATTTTGCATGTTTGCTTTGTTACTAACTCTTGTCTCTAAATAGATGCTGAAAGTGTAAACCTAGATGACTATAACATACATGTCATTGCAAGTGTATTCAAACAATGGCTTCGTGATTTGCCCAATCCACTCATGACTTTTGAACTCTATGAAGAATTCCTTCGAGCTATGGGTAAGCACAAGCTTCTTGGGTTTAAAAGAAAGGCCTATACTTGATAAAGCAATGCCATGTGTTGCAGTCATTATTAAGGCTTCCTGTGATAGATTAGCTTTTGTGGGTCCTAAATTAAGCTTGGGACAGTCAATACAAACTGCCAGTGCATTTTTACCTATTCACATGTTGAATTTTAATGGCAGTCAATACAAACTGCCAGTGCATTTTTACCTATTCACATGTTTGAATTTCCATCCAGCAAGAAGATACGACATATAACAGGGTTATTCACTATAACTTGCTATTTTTATCATTTGTCTTAGGCCTTCAGGAAAGAAAGGAGACAATCCGTGGTGTGTACTCTGTAATTGATCAGCTCTCCCGGACTCACCTCAGTACACTGGAACGCCTTATCTTTCATCTAGTTAGGTAACTTATTCAAGACAGGTTCTCACTATGTATCTCTGACTGTCTAAGAACTCACTGTCTAGATAGGCTGGACTTGAACTCACAGCTAACTTCCTGCCTCTACTCAAGTGTTGGAATTAAAAGCATGTACCAATATGCCTGGTCTTTTGGAGGCGTGTGGTCAGGATTCCATTTAAATGAAGAGTTTGAATATATGTCATTGCCTTGCCTAGGAATATAGTTTAACACTAGAGTGTTTACCTAGCATGCACAAAGCCCTTGGTTTGGTCTTTACCAATGTTTAAACAACACCACCTCTCACCTTTGGGCAGTGAATAGGGTTGGATCCCTTCAGGCAGAAATCTGCTAAACTGAATCACTGTTAGAGTAATGCATATGGCAGCTCACACCTCATGGTGGCTCCAAGTAGCAACCAGTTTGACATTGAACTAGAAGAATTTTTGTCTCTGGACAAAAACTACTTTGTGGGAGCTGGGTTCAGACTGTACTCAGGAGTTGACTAACTAGAGACTTCAGGAGTGGATATCTTTCCCTGTATAAATATTTGAAGTGGTTGGGAATACAACCTTCTTTCTGGTCAGATGTGGTGTTTGGAAATGCCTTAAAATATCTACTCTAGGGGTTAGAGAAATGGTTCAGAGGTTAATAGCATTGACTGGTCTTCCAGAGAACATGGATTCAATTCCAGGTACCCACACAGCAGCTCACAGCTGTCTATAACTCAAGTTCCAGGAGATTGGACAGTGTCACACAGGCAGACAGACATACAGGCAAAACACCAATACACATAAATCATTTTTTAAAAGAAAAAAACCCGCACAACTCTGCATCTGCAGACATAGTATGATGTTAAGCAGCAGGTTACAGAATTTTCTTAATATGCTATATGTTGAGCTGTGATGCCTCAGACTGTTTCAAGGAGTAGTAAAAGTCCATTTTCCAGGTAAAGGGGTAGCTCTGAGGAAGTCTACAGTGTTTTCTTTTCCTTAAGCTTAGGTGGTTGTCTGTGCAGTACTGTGGGGTTGATGGCATATTGTCCTCTCTTCCATACCTCCACACTATTATGTTATTTTATCTTCTTTTCATTTGTGTTGGTTTTGTTTTATTCCTTAGGATTGCTCTACAGGAAGACACTAATAGAATGTCTGCTAATGCTTTGGCCATCGTGTTTGCACCTTGCATTCTCCGTTGCCCTGACACTACTGACCCACTACAAAGTGTTCAAGATATCAGTAAGACTACCACGTAAGGCCAGCCACATTCACCTCTATAGGACCTTAGTTGGTATAGTCCGTTTTATCCAAATATCAAACATAGTAAATGATTTCATAAGTTCCAGTGCATTTAAGTAGATTCTTGGTTATTCTAAGGCTTGTTTCAATTTAGGACTGCTTATAGTTTTTAAATGAATTTCTGTTTTGTCAAGTTATATGTCTCTATCTGTGTCTATCCATCTATCCGTCCATCTGTCTGTCTGTCTCTTCCTATGAAGCTTGTAGTCTAATCATGACCTTATCACTCAATCCCTTTGGTTGTACTAGTTCAGTGTTTCTATATTTCACCCTCATCTTTTTTCTTTAAAACTTTAGTCTTACTTTTTTTTTTTTAAGATTTATTTATTTTATGTATGTGAGTACACTGTAGCTGTCTTCAGACACACCAGAAGAGGGCATCAGATCCCATTACAGATGGTTGTGAGCCACCATGTGGTTGCTGGGAATTGAACTCAGGACCTCTGGAAGAGCTGTCAGTGCTCTTAACCACTGAGCCATCTCTCCAGCCGCTCATCTTTTTTCTTTAGCTTCTGTTTGTTCTCAATTTGATGGCAGCACAGGAACTTTTGGAAAATGTAAGGGCTTGAGTCCTATCCCCAGATTCATTAATTGATTTATTAATTGATGTGGTATTATCGCCTGAATGTTAGGATTTGTAACTATTTTTAGTTGGTTTCTAAAATGGTTGTCAACCACCATTCTGAATTTTCTCGGAGCTCATCCAAAAACTATCTAGGACATTTAGTACAAAGTAGTCTAGAGATAACACTTCATTTGATTTACTTCTGCTTGTAACCGCTTTTTTTTTGTCCTGTTTCAGATGTGTGGAACTGATAGTTGTAGAACAAATGAATAAATACAAGGCTCGTCTCAAAGACATCAGTAGCCTGGAATTTGCTGAAAATAAAGCAAAGACCAGACTATCACTGATTCGTAGATCAATGGTAAGATGCAAAACATGGAGCACAGGGGAAAGGGGAGAGGGAGGCTTCTTGTGACTTCTTTTTTAAGTATGTGTTTGTGACATATGTGGATAGTGCACAAAAGGAACTTCTCAGAAGGAACACAGGTGGTATGAATATCTGATGATCTTTAAATTATTTCAGCTATGTGTACAAAGTATGTGTAATATGCAGAATTTTAAAATATTTTGAGTAAAAAGTTGGTGGTTTATAATCTTCCCTGCTTACCTTACCTATCCATGACATGAAAACTTAACTTTATCTTAACTTTTTCTCTACATTCTTCCATTATCTTTTCCTACTCTGAGACATACCATTTTTAGTGGTCCTTCCAAGATTCCTGATAGAGTACTTAATCATTTGGAACTTAATATGAACTAAAACGTTTGATTCACACAGAAGCAGAAGTCCATTTAAGAGTCTTCTATGATCAAATAAAGATTTTACTTATGATTTGTTGTTGGGGTTTGAGATGAGCCTACTAAGTGATTTTTTTCATTTACTGACTTTTTGTATTTAGTGTCTTCTGTGACCAGCAATTATGTAGATAACTCCAGTTACCATGAACTAAGAATCAGAAGGATCTGAGGTTCTGGTAAACAACGGATGCATTAAGGTTTAATCTTTTAACTCCTTGTTAGTCTATAAGATAATGTTATCACAAACAGGCACTTACTTCAGATCCTCAGCAAATCTCTCAAAACACCAGCTTCCCAGTTTTCTTATATTTTCTAGAGCCTAGAAGTGCCTCTTCCATGCCATTTTAATCTGTATCTACACTGACACTGAAATAACTCTGCTTCTTCTTCTTTTCCTATTTAGGCTTCCTTGCACAGATGTTCCATAGAGGTCTGTTGGTAGGGTTAGTGGATGATCTCTAAAAACAAACGTAAACATAACCTTTCCCAGGCATTAAATAAAGCTCACTGTCTCAGTTGGGATTCCCATTACTATTATTAAAACAAAAACAAAAACAAACAAACAAAAAACCCCTGACCATTAGCAAATCAGTGGGAGAAGGGTATATTTCAGCTTACATTTTCTAGTCCATGATTCCAGTAAGTGAAGGGAGAAACCTAAAGGCAGAAACTATGGAAGAAGAGACTTGGGAGAAGTGCTACTTATAGATTCACCCCTTATGGCTTGCTCAGCCTGCTTTGTTGTACAGGCCAGGACTATCTACACAGGAGTAATGCTAGCCACAAGAGCTGGGCTCTCTCACATAGTCATCAGCCCCAAGAAATGGATCACAGGCTTGCCCACAGACCAATCTAATAAAGGAATTTTTCTCAATAGAGATTTTGTCTGAAAATTACTCTGGCTTTTGTCTAGTTGACATAAAACCAGCCAGCACACCCATCATAGGATACTATCTAAATCCCTTCCCAAGACATTAAAAATGAAAATACTACTTAAAAGTGAAATTTGGGCCTAAGCTGTTACATTAGTTGGTAGAGTGCTTGTCTTTAAGACAAGGTTGATCCCTGAGACTTTGAACAAACAAATTCTGTATTAAGAATTTTAGCTCAGTATTCAGAAGTCTAATTTATTAGTACCCACCTAGGAAGGAAAGGAAGAGCTTCTTCACTGCAAAACTTTATTTCTAAGAAAACGGAAAAACTGTGCATCCCTCCTCCTCAGTACTGTGAAAAATGGATACATTTCATCCCATTGAAAGATTTAGCCTTCTCTTTTACTGGGCAATGACATGTACGTTCTAACCTTCTGCTTTCCTTTCCATGTCCTTCCTAATCCAGAAACCTGTCCTAATTGCAGTTAGATTTATGAGCATTACCCGCAGTTCAGTCTCGGTATGTATTAATATTGCAATGTGTCACCGTCACTTCACATCATATGTCTCATTCATCCAGGAGTTGTCCGTGCCTGTCTGCCTTACATGTTCAAACTTTGTTCAGGGCCCACTTTTTGATCAGTCTTCACTTGCCTTTTTCTTAATCTCTCTCTTTAGGTCCTTCACTTTCCTTTCTTGTGTCATACAGGTGAACAAATGTTCATTTGAAATACACTGTTTTTCCTTGTCAGACAATCCTCCTTTAGAGTTTGTTTTGGTTGAATCTTTAAAGTGGGGGTCAAAGATACTGAGGTATCAAGGTTATTCTGCTCTATGAGCTATGTTCCTAGCAAATTACTTTATTATTTGAAATACCTATTATGGTTTTTCATATCTATCATGAATAATACTTACATATCTGCTCATAACTGTCACTCTGGTTTCTTCTAAGATGTAAAAATATGGCTCTTAGATACTTAAGTGTTGTCAGATAGATTGTTTTTGTTGCCTCTTTATAAACAGTGATTATGCAAAGGAGAAATGGAAAAGGAGAAAGCTAAAACACTAAGCTATGTGGAAACTAATTTTAGAATACCTGTCTGTGTGTACTTGTTGATTTATAAATACAGATTCCATTCACTAGTAACAGTAACTGTGTAGTAACTGTCAATTCTATCATAAAGCTGCCCTTTTCCGTGGGATATCATAGCCACATGTCACTATTACATTTATTTCCAGTGCTTCTGTCTCTTTTAAGATGAAGTACACTTTATATATTCAAATTTACTGAATATATATATATATATATATATATATATATATATATATATATATACTGAATTCCTCTCACTTCCTTAGAGACTGTACCTTTAACTGGGGAGTTGTAGGGTGAACTTCCTTGTAGGGTGGACTAGACCTTTATCTAGAATTGTAGGGTAAATAGAATTCTAGAATTCTAGATGCTGTTCCAGTGTTGGGTGGTGTTTCTGTTTGGCTGTTTTACATCATTGTTCTGTCAGTATTCTAACTGAAGATGAGTGGTAGCCCCAAATTCACTTTCCTGACAGTCAGACCAAACCTGTCGTCTCCCTTACATTGTTAGTACCATTTAAGGCAGTGGTTCTCAACCTTCCTAATGATGTAAGTGTTGCAGTTCATGTTGTGGTGACCTCCAACCATAAAACTATTTTGTTGCTGCTTAATGACTATAATTTTGCTCCTGTTAAGAATCATAATGAAATATTTTTGGAGATTGAGGATTGTTAAAGGGGTCGGGATTCGCATGTTGAGAACCACTGGTTTAAGATGAGACAGCATCTTCTATCTGAATTTTGACTGATGGCATTGACGTCGTAAGGGAAGCTCTCAGGGCAGTTTAAAGTTTCCCAAAACTTTCCCAAACTCTAATAGTTTCTTAGAAAGCTTAAAGTGTTATCACTGACAAAAAATAAAATCACTTGAAATAATGGGGTCCTTTTAAATAGGGTCACACAAAATCTATGCAACATACTCATGTGAATAGTTATACTTGGTCCCATAGTTATACTTTATCCCAGAGCTAAAAGCAGCTAAGTTGTTCGCCTTGTTATTCGGGTAGTTGTACAAACACTTTATTAGGACAACCCTCAGTAACAAATAAAAACAATCATATGGCTTGACTGATGCGTTTAAACTTATACCATGCGAATGCATGGTATTAAAGACTATAACGGACATTCATCCTAGTCGTACAGTTTTGTATCATTGCCTTCATCATGTGGAGGCATCAGCAGGTTGTTTTTAACCCACTATTGCTTTAACCAATTAATAATGTAAATGGTAATAAGTTGAAAGGGCGAATGGCATCTTAGCACTGTCTACATTGTAGATCCTTTGGGGATGCTTCCACACTTCCACTGGGAACCTGTCAGCTGTGTTCAGAACCAGAATACCAAGGGTAGACATATAACTTGGTGGTAGAGTACTTCCCTTGATCCTGCTTGAGATCCAAAGTTCAAGTCTCAGCTAGAGGTAGGAGGAATACCCTGGCCGGTTTACTCTACTACACAGAAAGTCTGAAGATATATGCGAGCACACACCGTGGCTATATTTAAAGTCTTTTTTTAACTTTCATTATGGGATAGTTACAGGTGTTTGGATACAACTTTTGAATCAATCTTGAAACCTACTACAGTAGGTAGCTCATTCCTTATCATCATACAAAGCATGGACTTTATGCAAGACCACCATGCAAGGCTGATAGAAAAACCTTAGATAAAGGACTTTTCCTTTCTACAAAAGATCTCTCAGACATCATCTGAGAATTTAGTTCCTTCCTGTTTTTGTGGCTCAATGAATGGCAACAGTGATCTTTTACCTTCTTTTACTTTCCCTATTTGGGGTAAATTTTCTGTAAAGATTCTAAGATTCATGCCTCCAGCTACTTCTGTCTAGTTCGGTCTAGATGTTTCACAGTTCCTTTTGGTATCTTCAACCCACATACAGCACCCACCCACCCCGTCCCCACTACATGTACTTTCTTTGAATCATCAGAAAGTATCATAACTCCTCATGTGGGAAGTATCTTCCTACGTACCTAAAATCCATATTTCATTATCATTTTCAACTATGTAGGCTTAGATTGACAATAGTGAGTTTATATCATGTATTCTGTCTTGCCATTCCTTCCTGTGACCTTTATCATTATGAACTTTAGCAGACTCTTTCCATAGGCCATACCCATTTTAGCACTGTAGTATACTTTCTATTCATCTTCATTGTGACCTACTTAAATCTTAGAAACAATGGTACTGTTAGGTAAACTTTCAAAAGGTATTTCACTTAGGATCCTTCACACTAAAGCATTTGGACCAGCTAGTAAAAGGACTGAGGTAGCTGAGGCGGTTTGCAACCCCATAGGAAGAACAACATCAACAACCAGACCCCCCAGAACTCCCAGGGACTAAACCACCAACCAGAGAGTACACATGGAGGGACCCATGGCTCTAGCCACATATGTAGCAGAGGATGGGCCTTGTCAGGCATCAATGGGAGGAGAGGACCTTGGTCCTGTGAAGGCTCAATGCCCCAGTTTAGGGGAAACCAGGGTGGGGAGGTGAGAGGGAGGGAGTGGTTGTGTGGGTGGGTGGGGGAGCACCCTCATGGAGGCAGGGGTGGGGGGATGGGATGGGGGGCTTCTGGAAGGGAAACCGGGAAAGGGGATAACATTTGAAATGTATATAAAGAAAATATCCAATAAAAGAACAGGGGAAAAACATTTGGACTATGTCTTTTTGTTATTTTCAGAAACCAACAAAGGCTTCTATGGGATAGCCTTGTAGCATTTTAGCCCAGTTCTACTAGTCAGAGCTCTCTGTTTCTGATTTTTTTTTTTCCCACTGAACAGTTCAGGCAGGTTGGACTCGAGTCCTCTTTCCTCAGTCTCCCAAGTACAATAGAGCTCTAGGTACTATCAATATTAAGATGGTCAAAATCAAAACAGGGTACTAGAAAATAGACCAGCCAGTTAATGGCTATTGCAGCAGACACTTCTCTTGCTTTTTGTTGCTTGCCACCAAAATTGGCGTCCTTGAGCATAGTGCTGTTTCGTTTTTGAGCCACATATGAAGTTGTCTAATATGGATTATTTTGTATCTGATGTTAGCTTTATGTAACTCAGTTTGCTCTTGTTGCTGTATCCTGTTCCAGAATGTATGTGCCAGTTTATCCAGTGTACTGTTTGTGGGCAGTAAGGTTTTGTTTAGGAGAATAGGCAGTGTGTGTGCATTTTTGCTAGGGTATATACCTAAGGGAATATCTGAGTCATGGGATATATCTTTAACATTTTCCAAAATGGCTGAACTACAATTAGCAGTATACAGGAATTTCTGAATGGTTCGCCACCTCCCCAGTACTTACGTTGCCACATATACTTTTAGTCATTATAAAATGCATGCCACTTCTTAAATTTGGCCTTCTGTTCGTTTACTCTAATGTGCACAAATCGGATTAGTCTTCAGATACTTTGGTTTGTGAACATAGTGAATATGCTTTTCTGGTTTTCTATACTTGGGCGGTTTAATTTTTTTTTTCCTAATTCTTTCTGAATCCTGTATATACTCTTTTGATCACTTATTTCTGTTGAAAGCATCTTCGATTCTATGGTTTGATTTTTCTACTCTCTTGAAAGTTACCTTTCAAGCCAGGCATGGTGGCACATGCAAGCGATCCTAGCACTCAGGAAGTAGAGGCTAGATGATCATCCACTGAAGCCCAGCCTGGCTTTCAAAAACACTTTCAAGTCTCTGCCTTAAAAAAAAAAGTAAGTAAGTGAAACTGTTTGATGGACAGAGGTTAATTTTAGTGTAGTATGTTTTGTGGCTACTTGATGTATGTTTAAGAATGTTTCTTACTAAGGTTTAATCATTTTTATCCTCTCAAAGCTTCATTATTTTGTCTATATGCCTAGTCCGTTTTAAGGTGCCTCATTTTGACTATCATGTTGACAGTACTTCTACTATACTTTAGCTTTTAAGTTGTTGTATTGTGTGTGTCATGTATATGAGGTATTGGTGTGCTAGACCTGTGTGTGGAAGTCAGAGCACTTTGTTTGGGCAGTCCATTCTCTCCTGGAACCTTGTTTTGAGACAGTGTCCTTCCTGTTTCTGTCATGTTGCTTACTCCAGACTAGCTTCCCAACAATTCTATCTCTGCCTCTTACCTCACCATAGGAATGCTAGAATGCTAGATGTAAGCCACTCTATCAGGCTTTTTTACATCTGGCTTTTTAATGTGAGTTTTGGGGATCAAACTCAAGTTGCCAACCTTGTGTAGCAAATGCTTTTACCCACTGAGCCACCTTGCTGGCCCATTTACTTCAACTTCTTAATAAACTGGTTTAAAGAGTCATCCTGTCTTCACTTTTTACTGTTTGTGACGTATATTGTCATACAAAATATGAAGTCACCTTCACAAAAAAAAAACCCCCTGGGGTTTTGTGTGTTTGCTTTTTGAGATTGCACTGTGTAAATTGCTTTTTAGAGATTTGATGTTTCAGCGATATTGATTTTCCTACCCATGAACACAATCTCTCCATATAGATCATTAGTTCTTTTAAGTGTTTTATTATTTAATATGTTGAGATCTTATTGTTAACTCCTAAAATAAATCAATTTTGTTTTAAAGTTTTATTTTTTGTTGCTTGTTACATAAAATATCCAATTTACTTTGGTGTTTTTATCTTACGTGTAGTGACTTTACTGAAGTCATCTATTCTAATAACTGTTCTGAGTATTCCTTTGGGTTTCCTAGCTATATCATTTAAAAATAGTTTTATTTATCCTTTTATAGTCCTTGAACCTCCTCTTTGTTTTGCTAAAGAAATAGAACTTTCAGTACAGTGTTGATTGAAACAGTGGTAGTGCTCACTCTTAGCATGTTCCACCCCCACTAAGCATGATGTTTGCTGTGGAATTTTTATTCTTTATGATATTAAGCATGTTCATTTGATTCCTAGTTTTCTGAGTTGTTATTATGGTATAATGCTAACGCTTTTGTTTTTAATATATCAACATTGAAACATTTCATGCCATTTTGAGGTGTTTCACAATGTAGCACAAACTGGTCTAGAATTTGCAGTGATCTACCACCCCAGCTTCAGGAGTGCTGGTGTTACATACAGGCTTAAGTCACCATGCCTGACTTAGGGTATTGTGAATTTTACTGATGTTAAATTAAATACTCACTTCCCAGTTCAGTTTGTAATGCATCAAGATTTTTTTTGCTGTGTTTATGTGTAAAATTGTTCTATAATGTCCTTCCATTAAATGACCATGTTAATGTTTTACTAATTTGTGTAAAAACAACTCATGTGGGGCATGGTGGCACATGCCTTTAATTCTTCAGAATTGAGGAGGCAGAGGTAGGTAGGTAGGTCTCTGTAAGTTTGAGCCAGCCTTATCTGTATGAGTTCCAGGCTACCCAGGGTTACATAGTCAGAACTTTCCAAACAAACCAATAAATAATTGGAATGAAATCTTTTTTAATTCTATGGAAGAGTGCATCTGTTAGATCTCTTAAACTTGACTCTGCATACATAATTAATCCCTTGGTGCTGACCACAGCTCTGTCTATGCTTTACTTCTGCTGCTGATTTACTTCAGATCTTTTGAAGCCATAAGAAATGAATATCTATTGGAAATGTTATAATCATAGTTTTGGCTTTAGTCACTGTGAGGTATCCTTATCACTTTATGCTAAGTTTTTGATGTTTAGTTTTTTGAGATAAGATCTCTCTGTGTAGTCCTGGCTCTCCTGGCATTCACCCTGTAGACCAGATCAGGCTGGCGTCAAAATCACAGATTCTTCTGCCTGCCTTGCAAGTGTTGGAGCTCTGAGATTAAGGTGTACATGCAGCTTTTCATTATTTATTTTTAACTTTGTTTTTGTTTGAGACATCATATAGTATCATAACGGTCTGGAACTCATTATGTAGTCTAGGATGGCTTCAAACTCATAGCCTCACAAGTACTAGAATTACAGAGGAGCTACCACACCCAGCTATTTTCAACAATTTTTTAATAATATTTTATACATTGCCCTTAAATACCATGTTTCTGACAGTTTTCCAATTTTAACAGGAACATTTGATCTATCTATATACATTTTGTTGATACTATGTTTTTTTTAACTTGAGTATTTCTTATTTACATTTCTGATACTATGTTTTTAAGATTTAAAAAAAATGTGAGTATTTTGCCTGCATGCACATCTGTGTAGACATGTCTAGTATCTGAGGAGGCTAGAAGAAGGTGTCTGATGCCCTGAAACTGAAGTAACAACTGTTGTAAGCCAACATGTAAATTCTGGAACTGAACCCAGGTCCTTTGCCAGAGCAGCCAGTGTTCTTAACCATTGAACCATACTCAGCCCCTATGTTTATATTTTAAATCTGTTTTATTGTACAGGGTTTGTTTGTTTTGCCTGGCATGTGTTCCCTTTTCCTTTCTGGCTACCTTTGTTCTTTTTTTCTTGCCTCCCCCTTAATAGTCTCTCATTTTTCATTCTGTTAGGGGTCTTAGATTCCTTTAGTCACATCATTAACCTGTTCAATGCCCATTAATTGGTACTTTTTATCTTTTTTTCCTAGATAATGTGCAAGAACTTTAATATGCTAGTCATTGTCTGACTTCATTGCTATTAGGTTTTTTTTTTTTTTTTAGCCATTTGTAGATTTTAAGTACAAAAACATCCTGAATTCTAATATACATTGTCATTGTGTTTTCATTCCTGCATCTCTAACTCATCTTCTTCCTTGGCTGCTGAGAACTTCCTTTAGCATATCAATGTCTACTGTCTCTTTGCCTCATAGTCATCATGGCACTTAGCATATGGTGGATCATTTTTTACTTTTTTTTTCTCTTTTCCATGTTTTTCTCTTTGTCACTTATGAAATTTTCTATTTGCATTTGTTTCTTCTGGCTTGATTCTGGATTTTCTTCAGATATAACTTTCATTCTGTTTAATGAAATTATGTTTTCCTGCCTGCTTGAACAGATTATTTTTACATTTTTCCGATAGCCACAGTCTTTGAAGAATCTTGTTTTCTTTGTTTTTACCAGCTTTCTTTTGCATTGTCTTATCTTTTTTTTTTACTTCTGGTTACTTTTGATTTGAAAATAATTTGTAGAAAGTATTTTGAGGCCTGGGATGATATTGCTTACCTACAAAGAATAATTTTATTTTTCTGACAGATCCTTAGGCACTAGCGATTATATCATCTTAATCTAGTCTTAGAAGTTTAAATTTTTTTATAACACACACACACCCTTTAGATGTCTTGAAGCTAGGTCACTCCATCTGTAAGAACTGTGGAACTGTCTAGAATCCAAATGTTTGAGATCCCAGTGTTAGGCATGAAGGTTCTGAGGGGCAGCAACTCATATCCTTTGATTCTGTACTTAAGGGGTTGGCAGGTTTTTTATCTGAGGGGTCATAGAGTAAATATTTAGGTAATGTAAGCCATAAAACCTGCTCCACAGTCACCCCTGCCACTGCTGAACAAACAGCCATGGACAATTCCTCAGTAATAATGCGTCTGTTCTCATAAGGACATAAACATGCACACGGACAGATGGAGCTCCAGGCTCACTGCAGTTGTCAACTGTAGTTCCAGCTCTGCTCAGACTCTGCCATCTCTTCTGAGGTTGCAAATCAGCAGTAGCTGCTGGGCCAGCCTTTCCTGCCCCTTCGCTATCCAGTGTCAACAAGTGTGTACTCATTTTCATATTGGTCTAGTTGTTCTTGGCAGGAGATTTAATCTGTTGAACTTAGTTGGCTGTTACCAGAAACTAAAGTTAGAAGTAAGGTAACAATTTAAAACAATAGTGAGATTTTTTTCTTCCTCATTTCAAGAATATAAAGTTTTTGAGAAAGCATGTTACAATAGCAATCTCTTATATGACTTTTTTCCACCGAAACTTAAGTTTCAGGGCATGTTTCTTTAATCTTCCCCGAGAGAAGCGTCGTCAGAACTTCTTATAATGTTGAACATAATGTGCACCTTCAGTGTCAGTGTGGTGGCCACTATCTGCTTATGACCCTTGAGCACCTGAAACCTGGCTCCTGTGATCACAGAACGCAGTTTTAATTGGGTTGAAATTATTTAGTATACAGCTTAGATTGAAAGAAGATTCTCATCTCAGCACAATGGTTCTTAGAACCCAGAGCTAGAAGTGTGTTCATTTTCTTTTCAGTGTTCTTGATAGAATTCTTTTAGCCTAATTTGCTGGATTTTTGATATCTTGCTAAATACCCTATGCTTGTTCAGTCCTATCATTCTCATGACGTGATGGAAGGACACTTGTTATCCAAAGTGATCAACGTAAAACTGACAGACTTAGTTTACTTTCTAAAATGAATGCTCTCTGCAGGGAAAGGGGCGTCTACATCGAGGAAGCCATCCAAATCCATCCTCCCCTGTTATAGTCCGATTGCCTTCCATGTCTGATGTCCCAGAAGAGACCTTGACTAGTGAGACAGCCATGGACACTGACGTCACAGACCAGCAGCAAGCAGCAATGCAGCAGGAGGAGAAAGTACTGACTGAGCAGATTGAGAACCTACAGAAAGAAAAGTAAGTGCTCAGAGAGGATACCAGCTGCTGTGCTGCCTTCCTTCTACCCTTCATTCTTCCTGTTCATTAAGTATCTCGTGTGTCAAGCACTGTGCTCTATCAGATACCCCGGGGATATGGAATTGACAGAGACTTGTTCCTCTACTAAGGGTAAGTGTGGAAGTTTTCACCTCAGGGAAGGAAATTCCATGGTGTAGGAATCTTAGTGCCGAGCAGAACTAGAATAAGGAGGGAAGACATATACGGTGTATGCCAGTCTTAGCCCAGATTAATCAGGCAGTGGACAATGGAGAGCCAAGATGAGATATTATCATCAGGGGCCAGCTTCCATAAGCAGAGATGGATTTTGCAGAAGAAAGAGTAAGAGTAAGAGTCCCTTGACTAAGTAAGGCAAAGTCCTCTTAAGCACAGGTGGTTTTAGTTGCAGTTTCATGAATGAGTTTAAAAATCAGTGTGACCATGGGCTCAACAACTGGATAGAACAAGGCTGCACATGTAGTACTGGGTAGAGAAACCGGTCATGATTTAAAAGAGAAAGTTAAATTCTGTTATCTCTGTCATCACTCTGGCAGGAGTGGGTTGACACTATCCTTTAGGAATATGAATATCCATGGTCCTCTCTGAAGGTACGATATACTAGTTCTCATTGGCATTGATTACTCTTTAAGAATTCCTAAATGTCTCCTTGAGTCCCTGGAGTTCATCTCTTAAGTCTGAGAACTTGATTCATGAAGAAATCAAGAAACTTTAGAATCAGGATTGGCTCATAATTTTGGGCAACTGAAAAGCAGCTAAGACTCAGCTGTGGAAGAATGTGAGGCAGTAGTTACTAATCAGGAGCTAGCTCAGCTCTGATGAACATGGTATTGAAGTATACAGAGGGATAAAAAGGAAATTGTTAGGAAAGAGAACGCACAGAAGTATAAGCATAAGTTTCAAAGATGCGACTGCTTTTGGAGATGATGGTCTTGAAAAGATGGTCTGTGGGTTTCAGGCTACTTAAAGAGGAGAAATAATTAGATTTAGAGCTGGCTTATTTCTAGGAATTGACCTACCCATTCCTAGTCCCACGATTACTCAGATTTGTTATCTACCTTGTACTTTCATCCATACTGCTTTCCTATTGCTTTACCCATAAATAAATAAATAAACCCTCTTCATCGTCACTGTGGTGGGACAGTGAGAAATGCCTTTCTGTCCATCTTCTTTGCTTTCATGTCATCTTTCTCCTGTCGTGTTCATGAATGATTGTGTCTCATAGGGAAGAACTAACATTTGAGATGCTTGTATTGGAGCCTCGTGCCTCTGATGATGAAGCCCTTGAGTCTGAGGCTTCTATTGGGACTGCTGATAGCTCGGAAAATTTGAATATGGATCCTGAAGGTAACATTTTTGAGATAGCCAATAAGTGACTATATTAGACTAAAGATACATTTTGTTTTGTAAAGAAGGAATAAGAATTCCCAAGTTAAGGCTGGAGGGGTGGCTCACTGGTTAGGAACACTCACTGGATGCCCTTTCAGATGAACTGGGTTCAATTCCTAGTACCTACATGGTAGTTTGTAATTATCTGTAACTCTTTGGTCCCAGGAAATCTGATGCCCTTTTCTGTCCTCTCTGAGGGTACCAAGCATACGCTTGTACATACATACATGCAGGTAAAGCATCCACAGACATAAAAATATACAATTTTTTTTAATGTTTAAAAAAAAAGCTTTCTCAGGTTTGTTTGGTCTGGTGGTGCATACCTTTAATCCCAGAGCTCAGGAGACAAACATATCTCTTTAAGTTTGAGGCCAGCTCCATGATAGCTTTTAAAATAATGATTCTGCACAAAATAGACCAACTATTCCCTCAGTACTTTGACCTACTCAGTTTTACATGTGGACAGTAGCTTCTATTCATTACATGATGTCGCATAGGTGGACATGCTCACGCACAACTCTTATTTTCTGTTTTTAGAGAGAAGCTTAGCCCTTAGCTCCCTGAAAGCAGCTGGCAAGTCTGAGCCTTCAAGCAAGTTTCGAAAGCAGCTAAGAAAGCAGCCAGACTCTTTGGACTCAGTCAGCTCCTCCGTTTCTTCATGTCTATCAAACACTACATCATCTCATGGCACTAGAAAGCGATTTCAGATTTATTCCAAGTCTCCATTTTACCGAGCTGCCTCAGCTTGTGAGGCCCAGGGAATGGAAGGACCACTAGGCCAAGCCAAATCCCTAGAAGACAGGCCTCAGTTCATCAGCAGAGGAACCTTCAACCCTGAAAAGGGCAAACAAAAACTAAAGAATGTGAAAAACTCACCTCAGAAAACCAAAGAGACCCCAGAGGGGACGGTTTCATCTGGCCGAAAGAAAACTGTGGACTCAGACTGCAGCTCCACACAGCAACTACCACTGTTTGGAAATAATGAGTTTATGGTCTAAATGGACAGAAATGTCTCCACATCTCATCTTTGGGGCCTCTTCTGGTCACCTTGTTTGTAACAGTCAGTCCTAATGGTCCTACCTTGTCTTCAGCTGACAGTTTGTGTGCTGGAACACTGCACTTCTGGCAAAAGTGGCCTCTTTGAAGTTTGCTAGGGATGGGCCAGCTGTGCCTTGGCTGCTGTATTTGATTTGAGATTCCACTAAACAAAGCCACCTGAGACCTGGGTGATTTTGGCCAACAGTAGTTGCTTCTTGCCCACCTATTTTTCCCTTTCCACAGATAGTTATTGAACTAGGGGGCTACTGTGATCCTGAGAAATGCTCTCATTTCTAGCATTTAAAGACCACCATACAAACTTCTGTTAACCACGAAAGCAAAACCTTTTGTGTTTGTATTGGGATAGTTAGAAACTGTTATAGAATATAAAATTTCCCCAAGGACTTATAAGCAAAACGCCTAAGCCCTCTCTTTTAAATTTAATTACAAAATATTCGATGTTATATTTTGGAAACAAACTGATTCCATTAAGCCCAGAGTGACTCAGCCATCTGATAATATTGTGAAGAGACCGTACTTTGTCTCTTGTTGATATTTGGTATTACAATCAGTGCTGGTTTAACTCCTGGTTAAGTCCTGCAAATGTTATTTCATGGGATAAAGTTCAGTAGCCATACTGTACTAGTATGCCCTGATTTTTAGATCAGACTCCTCTAGGTTTTTGTTTGTGATGTCACAGGACACATTTAGATAATTCCTAAATGTGAAGGCATCGTCCTGATTGATCCAGGCTTTTCTTTTTTTATAGACTAAACTGAAGACTGTATCCGAGCCTATTCATCTGCTGGTGGAGTACCACCATAGATGTGACCGTTTCATCACTTCTCTACGAGTACTCGCGTACAACTTTGCATGAGTGTTATAGAAAAAGACGCCAAAAGAAATTTAGAAAGTTTTAATATGATCTATTTAATTGTTGTCTTCTTTTTCTCAGACCATCAGTATTAGATGAAAAAAAAATCAAGGACTACTTGAAGCTATTTTTGTTAATATTCTTGCTCCTGAAGTTTACTGTAAATACACATGTATAGTATGCCTAGTTCTTTTTAACCCTATGCTTCCCCCTATTCCCATGGAGTTTCTTCCTACAGATAAGAGGCCATTAGACAAGTGGTGAGACCCATTCACCCTGGGGTAAGGGATAACTAAGGGCATCTTTCTCATCACTGGTAGTTTCCTAAGTTACCGTGTTGGAAGCATCATGTACTAGCCATTGTGGGAGTAGAACTCTGGTTTTGCTATTTATAATGTTATGTGAAGTGAAACATGATACCATTTCTTAAGTATGTGAAATGTTTATTTTTAAAGTCACTAAATACATTTTGTCTAACTACCACATGCACTGTTACAAGAAGAGCCTATACCATCTATAACCTGAATTTTGGTTTTCTTCTTCTTTTTTTTTTTTTTTTTTTGCTTTGAAGTTATGAGGATAGAAGTCTTTTGTAAAGGCAGGGTCTCCTCCTACACAGCACTGAACCTCACGTCACTGCTGCAGCGGCGGCTCTAGACATGAGACTTGGAGCATCATTTTGCACAGTAGCTCGTGGTAGCTGGAGTTGTCCCTCTCCCTGGTATGGGTTCAGCATTGAGACACATGAAGGAAGCTTTGAAAATCTCTCCTATGATGATGGTCATTCAATAAATGTTAACTTTTATATCCCTTGAGCATTAACAATAAGAATTTTGGAAACTGTTCTAAAGGAAGCCAGAGGCTGTGATAAGGTGGGGAGCTCCTTTGGGCCTTTGTGGCTACACAGTCTGTTTTAGTATTTGGGGAAAGTAGCTGCTATGGGTGGTAAGTGCTGCTCTCTACTTGGCTCAAAACAAGTTCCTTTGTTTCAGAGGAAAGGCCTGGAACCCAGCACTTGACGCACATTCTTCCACCTAAAGTTTTACAGCTCAATTTGGTTTTTTTGTTGTTGTTTTTTTGTTTTTGTTTTTGTTTTTAATTTCTATAAAATAAATTTGGGGCTGAGAAAAAAAATAACTACCTACATAGGTCACTTTGTAGGAACAAAGTAATCAATATTAAAGACTTTATAATTTTTCTCAGGGACCTAAAACCTGAATTTGAATAAAGTTAAATAAAAACTTTTTTTTCCAGTTGCTAGATTTGTGGATTTTTTAATCATTTTAACAAGACGCCAGGATGGGGTCGGGGAAATCCACACAATCGTAAAAATGTCTGGGCAAAGTGTAGGCCCCCTTTGAGGAAAAGAATGCTATTGTTCTTGGGTTAGCAGGCACGATTGGTCTGATAGAGACAAAGCCATAACTCAGTAGTGTCAGATGCTCTGCTCCATCAGTTCTTATCAGAGCCTCTGAATCACCACATAGCAACACTGTTGCAGTCACTCCTGATGCAGATCCACATTGGGTTCACTATTAGACTGGCCAGCTGCTTTTCTTCAGTCTTAAAATGCACCAAAGGAAACTCTGGCAGCAGCAGAATTCCTCACATGTGAAACCTGTGCTCCAAACCTGAGAGCATTCTAGTTACTGCATATACTTCTAGTCCACAATAACTCCTACATTTTTCCTACCCATTAATATGTGTCTGCAGATGTGTATCGTAGAAAATGTAGCAGAAGCAAATACATTTTGCATCACAGATTGAAGTAAATTACAGCAAATGCAGGCAGGATTTGGGGAGGTGATATGCTTAGTTTGCACATATTTGTACTTCCTGTCATTTCGTTTATATGACCACTCTGGGTCATATACACAAACGGAGATATGAGTGTTGCTAGGAGAGACAAAAGGATATGAGTTCAGGGCATAGGGCACTAGGGCCAACTCTCAGGCTTTAGAAACCTATCACTCTTACTTTGCATAGGGTGTGAAAACTATTCTGTGTCTCACAATCGAAGACAGCATCACAGAAGTGCGCTGACATGAGGTGATACATCGAGGTTGTATTGTTCCACTTTTATGCCTGTGAGCTGTTTTTTCAACTGTAACTAATAAGCTAGAGAGAAGGAAGGATTCTCAGGCGGTGAAGCTGAGAGTTGTAACTAGAGGAAGAAGTTGTCCAGATGGCTTTCTCACTCACTTTTTAAAATTCTTGGTGGGCAAATAGATGTGGGCCCTGCATTCTTCTACTGAGTGGTGTGTTATATGCACCCACACACTTGTGATAACTTCTCAGCACTGTGCCCCAACACCATGCTGGCCTTAGTAGTAAAAAATTTAGGTATTTGTAGACCTGACTTTCTGCATCCCTAGGGTACTAGAGACCACATTTCTCTGGAACATTCTCACATTTTGGTGTTAAGTGGGTAATCTCCAGTGTATTAGATCTTACTGATCTCCTGGTTTAAACTTCAAATAGCCCTAGTAATGGGTCTGTCACCTTGTCACCCATCCACTCTTAATGCCTACTTATCAGCCCTCCTAGGTCATACAAGAGTTGCACCTCTTGAACCAAGTATTTGTATTTACTGGGGGAAAGGTATGGACTACAGATTAGTATTATATTATTTTAATGGATTCAAAGTAACTTATAAGTATGCTGAGTGTAAAATTTTAAAATACTGTGTATTATAAAAGGACACATCCTGTGAAATATGCCACTTTACTGTTTAAGAATCTATAAGAACGACTTAATCACAGAACGGATTACATTCCCGATGAAATCAGCAGCACTTTGTAATTTCCTTTTTTTTTTTTGGAAGGGGGCAAGACATTTGTATAAAGTGCAGTTTGTGTCACTCAGATTATGCACTGTATAGCTACACAAAAGCAGCCTGCTGAACAAATCACTCATGGCTCATTAAAGAACAAAGCTTCCAGAAGTGCAATACGTGTGGTTTGTTTTCTGGCTTCTAATCGGACTCATAACTCAAAGGAACAGCACCGATTCCTTAACTAATAAAATTAAAGGAAAGGAACTAATTCCCAACTGATTCGTGCAGAAATGACAGCTGTTAGAACTCAACTGAAGAGCAAGTCAAGGTCAAGACATTTTAGGGGAATCGTAAGATGGAGAACTAGAAGCACCTAGCAGTCATTTCCTGTGGGGAAAAAAAAAACCCAAACAATAAATGTATAGTTGAATTTTCAGGTGAGGGTAGTTGAAAGAAGGATATCAGAAACTTGTGAGATTCAGAGGCCTGGGACAAAGTTATAGTAAAAAAACAAAATATTCTGACACCTGCAGACTCTGCCTCATAACGGAAAGAAAGCTGCCCCTCTACAGAGACACAGGGGAAGAAGTCTCAGCCCACATAGCCAATGTGGATGCTGGCAATCCCAGCTGTTGGGAGTGGTTCACAATCCACATTGGCTTAGAGAGCACAGTAGCCTTGCTTTGGAAACAATTTTTACATCATCTTCCTGTGAGCCCTAAGTGCTGTAGCTAGGAGCTACCTAAGAAGAGATCTGTTTTAATCTGAATGGCTCGAGGGGTCGGAAAACCCTCCACATTCCTGTCTCTGAGAACCCACAGATATATCGTGCTAGCTCATCAGCTGGTTGCCTTGTAATCCAAACCTTGCTCAAGAAGCACCTCTGAGTCAAATGCACTGCTGAGTACATGGGACAATGGGGCTGAAAGTAGAGGGTGTTGCCTATAGTGTCACAAGTGACTGCTTCCCAGGATGGGGCTCTGTCTGAACATGCCTAGGCAGGTTGTCCCTTTAGTAGTGATAGGCCTGAGTACTAGAGGTTCACAAGCTAGGCTTCTAAATCCAGATGCTTAGCTCTCTAAGTCTTGAGGACTACTAGGAGTTTATGGTTCTAAACATTCAAAGCTTTGCTGAAACAGAAGCGTACTGCTTAGGAGAACCAACACCTAGTGGCTGGAATTCTAGCTCTCAAGTGGTGTTGGAACCCTTGGCTCTTGAACCCTTCTCCGCTCTCTCCAGAGTCTTCTAGTGAGTGGAATGTCTAGTCCTTTAGAATCAGCTCCCATATTAAGCTTCCTCATCCATAGTCACAGTTTCTCCACCATACTTTATAGTTAGGTTCTTGCTATCTGGAATTCTTGGCCAACTCTTGATATCATAGCTGTGGGTTTTCTGAGAGTATTAAAGCCTTCAGAACTCCGGAGCCCTTCACCTGCCTTCTTACTGTGCCACCCAGCTATTTGTCTATTTTTCATGACACAGGTAGGCAAGAGGCCATTCACAAGATACTTTTACTAGGGCCTAATGATACAATATCTAATAGTGCACAGGGTAGAAGGAGCTTCCCAGGTTAGCCCGAGGAGTGGAGAATCGCCTGCTTTATACAGCAAGAAGAAGATTGTGGCATATGCACAGATTATAATTTTACCAGTCACAGCTATGCATGTGATCCTGGCTCTACCAATTACAAGCTTCGCTGCACTGATCATGTTTCGATGAGTCACTGGAGTTCTTAGTCATGTCTTTACATCTCAGCTCTGATCTGTCTGAGAGAATCAGAGCCCTCAGCTCCTGGTGACTCTGACACTGCAGCCACCTCCATTCCTGAGTGAGAATAGCTGCAAGGTAAGCTGGATAATTTAAAGCTCACAAAGGCTTGTTTTGCCTAGAGTGGCATCCTCTACGGTTGGTGCATGTTGCCTAGAGCCAGGCTTCCTGACTCAAGAGTAATGAATTCAGTAGTGTTATGGTTGCAGTTGTCCTAGCAACTGCAGTGACTTTCCTCAAAGTATTCAAAACAGGCAGACTGGTTTACCAAAGAAAGGGCTGCCTAGGGGTTGGCAAGATGCTTGGTGGGTAAAGGCACTTGAGCCAAGGCTGATGAACTAACTCTTCTAGGACTCACATGGTGGAAAGAAATAACTGATTCCCATAAGCTGTCTTCTGATCTCCACAAGCACACTGACATGTGCACCTATACATATATACAAACATGCAAGTCAGTAAATGAAGATCGTAGCTCTAGTAATAAATCCCAAAGAAACAGGAATAGATGGAATTGTTGTTTTAAAGATCAGTAAAGGGGGGGCTGGGGATTTAGCTCAGTGGTAGAACGCTTACCTAGGAAGCGCAAGGCCCTGGGTTCGGTCCCCAGCTCCGAAAAAAAGAACCAAAAAAAAAAAAAAAAAAAGATCAGTAAAGGGGACTGGAGAGATGGCTCAGTGGTTAAGAGCACCGACTGCTCTTCCAGAGGTCCTGAATTCAATTCCCAGCAACCACATGGTGGCTCACAACCATCTATAAATAAAGTAAATAAATTAAAAAATAAAGATCAGTAAAATTGAAAAGAACACAAACATTTAAATAATCACAGCAGAAGTAACAGATCCATAGCATATCAACTAAAAATTTTGGTTGAGAGCCTCAACAATAGACTAGGTTTGGTGGAAGAAAAATGTTTATTCTTGAAGACAAGCCTTCTTTTTTTTTTGGTTCTTTTTTTCGGAGCTGGGGACCGAACCCAGGGCCTTGCGCTTCCTAGGTAAGCGCTCTACCACTGAGCTAAGTGCCCAGCCCGAAGACAAGCCTTTTTTTTTATTAATAATAATTTTATTTATTAATAATTTGAAGACAAGCCTTCTTAAATAACTCATTTGTGGGAGTTGGGGGAGAAAGGAAGAAAGCACACAAATCTGTGGCATGACTATTAAATCACTAAACGTCCACAAAGATTTGCAGTATGGAGAAACCCTCAAGTGAAATAATAGTGGACAGCTCTCCTAATCATGTACAAGACATGGACATACATATGCAAGGGGCTTATAGATGACTAGAAAAGATCTTCACCATAATATAAAACTGTCAAAAATATAAGAATTGTAAAGTCTACAAGGAAGCATGCACAAGACATCTAAGTGAAACCCCACTACACTTACAGTAGATGTTCCAGAAGAAACCCTATAGGATACCAGGAAATGGAATGCCACTCTCCATGTTCTGAAAGAAAATTACTGCCAAGATTATTATACCCAGCAAGGCTATCCTTCAGAAGTAAAGATAAGGAGAAGCTGGGGGAAATTCATGACTGCAGGACTTACTGAGGTACTACATCTAGAAATGAAGGGAACTGCCACCACAATAACGTGAACATGTGAGTTCTACTGGAAGAATAGACACACAAAAATAGAATCGGACTATCAAATACAGCAAACAAATTGCAAAGATTAATAAGATGAGGAAAAGTAATGCTCTAAATAACTAGAAAAAATCAAGACAGGCATAAGTCCCTACATTTCAATAATAACCTTGAATACAAATAGACTAAGTTATTCAATCGACAGCTACAGCCTGACCAGGTGGATTTTTTTTAAAGTCAGAAGTTATGGCACACACCTTTAATCCCAGCATTCATCGGCTGCAGCAAAAGGATCATCATAGCTCTAAGGCTAGCCTGGGCTACATAGTGGATACCAGACCATGCAAGACCTTGTCTCAAAAACAAAATAAAAACTAAAAATATGCTGTGCAGGGGCTTGGGGATTTAGTTCGGTGGTAGAGCGCTTGCCTAAGAAGCGCAAGGCTCTGGGTTCGGTCCCCAGCTTCGAAAAAAAGAACCAAAAAAAAAAAAAATATGCTGTGCATAAGAAACTTAGTTCATCAGTAAAGTTGCTGGAAATAGCCTGGAAATGAAAGGATGGAAAATATTTCACACAAGTGGGATCCTAAAGTAAGCAGTGGTTGTAGTACTTTTATCTGAGAAACTAGACTAAGCGAGGAAGATGTCAAGAGAGACAAAGAAGGTCACTAAATACTGACTAAAGAATCAATTCATCAAAGTAGAGAAAGGAAAATGGCTGAGACTTGCTGGCTGCCAGCCTAACCAAACGATTACAAGCTGTAGGTAGGTTCAAGGGATTCAAAGAACAAAGCAGAGAATAACAGAAGACACCTGACGTCCTCCTCTGGTCATCAAATGTATACAAGTGCACACCATCAGCAATACACATACATACAATGTACACACATACATCACACACAGGCACAGGGTTATCAGAGTGCTTGGCAGGTAGTCATTTGCTACCAAGCCTGATGATATGAGTTCAAGCCCCAGGATCTAGGCAGGATCTACATGGTGAAGGAGAGAACTGAACCAACTCCTGCAGGCTGTCCTCTGACCTCCACACTCACTGTGGCACACGCATATGCCCATGCACACACACAAAAATGATACTAAAATAAAAACTTCAAAGTATATGATTGTAAATGCATGCACACAGTGCTGGAGCCCCTATGTTTAAAAGAGGTAGAAAGGAAGTTCAGTACTCCATTTCATCCCAAGCAACATCTGAGTCAAACTATTCTATACATGAGATGGACCTCACAGACGTGTAGAACATTCCATACAGAGGCTGCAGAATGTACATTCTCAGTGCATAAAATCTTCTTTTGGATATTCTAAAATGTTAAAGGCCACGGAGCAAATCCTAACAAAGACCAGATATGGAAATGTTTTTGATCTCTATAAAATGGCAACGAAGAAACCTCAGAAAACATGCAAGTTCATGGAGACCAAACAACAATGTCATTGAGGAAGTTAGAAAAAAGTTTACATTTCTGGGAACACATGGATAGAAATGGAAATGCAGCATGCCAGAGCCTATGGTGTGGCAGAGTACCCCGCTGTAGAAGTGGACAGTGTCCAACAGTGAATTCGCACCTTTAAAAAGAACAGAGAAGAAGTCTGTGAACAACCTAATGACTCATTACAAAGACAGAAGCAAGACAAACCCAAAATAACTAAGAGAAGGGTCATAAAGATCAGAGTGGAGCTGAGAATTCCAGCACTCAGGAGGCAGAGGCAGGCAGATCTGTGTGAGTTCTAGGCCAACTGGATCTACAAATTGAATTCCAGGACAGCCAGGGCTACACAGAGAAACCCTGTCTCCAAAGGAAAAACAAAAACCCAAGTGGAAATAAGATATAGACTAAAAAGACAATATTAAGGATGAATAAGTTAGGGAGTTATTGTGTTGAAAAGATTAACAGAATTGACAAACTTTTAGTTTAACTAATCAAGAGAGAAGAAGAGAAGACTGGAGATGAGAAAGACATTTCAAGTAATACCACAGACCTACAAAGGCTTACTAAGGGGTTGTTTTGAGTTGAAGAGTTGATATGCTGTAGAACTGGAAGATCTAGAAGAAATGAACAAAGATCTGGACTCATATGACCTACCAAAACTGAACCAAGAGGTTTTGAACCTGAACAGACCTACAACTGATGAGCTTGAGTCAACCTTTTTCCAAGAAAGAAAATTACAGAACCGAATGGTTTCACTGCGAAAGCTTCATCAAGCACTAAGAACTCTCTCCTGCTATTATTTCAAGCTTTGGAAGAAGAGGGAATCCTTTCAAACTGGCTCCTTCAGGTCAGCAGGATCCAGGTGGACAAATGCAAAAACCCTCAACGAAAGAAGAGAGAATGAAATTCAATGGGGCAACAAAACAATCCTATAACAAAAAAGGCAGGCAGGGTGGTGCACCTGGGACCCCAGCCCTGAGAGTGGAAGCAGAAAGAACAAGGTTTAAGAAAGGCCTTGGCTTCATAGTGAAGTCCAGACCAGTCTGGGCTCCATAATGAAGCCCTGTCTCTCAAACAAAGATCATACACATTATCAAGTTAATTTCATTCCAGGGATGCAAAATGATACCATATATGCAAATGAACAAGGCATGCAAACAGAGTGAAGAATCAAGTTGATGCAGAAAGATATTTGACAAAATTTAAAATTTCTTTATGATTTAAAAAAACAAACAAACAGATCTTACTGGTCAGTGGCCGTACATGCCTTTAATCCCAGCACTCAGAATGTAGAGGCAGGATTAGCTGAGTTCAAGGCCAGCCTGGTCTACAAAGTAAATTCGAGGACAGCTGGGGCTACACAGAGAACCTCTGACTCGGGAGGTGGAGTGTGTGTGTGGGGGGGGGTTGGGGTGGGGCTAAACAAATAAGGTACAGATGACCAGATCTCAACATGACAATGGCTTTGTAGAATAAATAAATCCACAGCCAACATCATACTGAGTTGGGGAGAGATGGAGTACTGTCTGTAAGGATCAAGACAAAGCTGTCTGTCTACTTTCACAGATCTGATTCAGCACAGTACTAGACATTTGGGCTATAGCTATTAGGTAAGAAAAAGAAAGAAAAAAAGGTATGCAGATGGGAAAGAAGTAAAATGCCCACTGGCAGATGAATGCTTTATACACTGAAAATCACAAAGTCCCCCAAAAGATGGTGGGAAATGAAAATAGATGGTAAACTATGAGGATACATATTTTTTTTTTCCGGAGCTGGGGACCGAACCCAGGGCCTTGCACTTCCTAGGCAAGCACTCTACCACTGAGCTAAATCCCCAACCCGAGGATACATATTTTTAAAAAACCAACATATCAATGTTGGTCCATATGTCCATAATAAATTTGCTGAGAAAGAAACCATGAAATCTACCTAGGAAGCGCAAGGCCCTGGGTTCGGTCCCCAGCTCTGAAAAAAAAGAACCAAAAAAAAAAAAAAAGATTAGAAACCATGAAATCACTCTTATTCACAATAGCCGTATAAACAAAGCTAAGGAAGTAAAGACGAGACCTGCAGAGCTGATGAAAGAAAAGGAGGAAAACATTTAAAGAGACTCCCTTAGAATGAGGGATTTGGGGCTGGTGAGATGGATCAGTGCTTAAGAGCACTCACTGCTCTTCCAGAGGTCCTGAGTTCAATTCCCAGCAACCACATGGTGGCTCACAACCATCTGTAATGAGATCTGGTGCTCTCTTCTGGTGCGTCTGAAGACAGCTACAGTGTACTCAAGTAAATAAATAAATCTTTAAAAAAAGAATGAGGGATTTACATAATTAACATTATTCAACTACACAGTATATATACTAAGTGACCGATAGAGTCAATGTCATTCCCACAAGAGTGTCAAAAAAGACCCCAAAATTCATGTGGAAGCAGAAACCATTCCAAATAGCCAAAACAATCTTGAGTAAAAGCCAGCAAGACGTTGGAGGCCTCATAATACCTGATTTCAAGACATTTTACAGAGCCACAGTCAGTAAGACAGCATGGCATGGACATACAGACACCTGGACCAACAGGACAGAATCCTATCCCAGACAGACCTGGGCACACAAGTTCAGTGGATTGGATCTCAACAAAAATGTCACACACACAAAAAAAGAATATGGCGCTGGGGGACACTGGACATTCTCAAGTCAAAGACTGAAACTTGACCCAGGTTTCTCGCTCCGTACAACAGTCAATCAAAATGTATCCAAAGCCCAAATTTGAAATCGGAGAACTTGAAACTTCGGGGAGAAAGCATGGCGGAAGTATTTCAACATCCTGGCACAGGCAATGATGTTCCTGGATAGGACTCCAAAGCACAGGAAATTAAAGCTAAACCTGATTGACTGCCATAAACTTCAAAGGCTTCGCCTGACAATGAACAGAGCAGTGGCCCCCTTCAGGCCAGCAATGCAGCCCCGTGCTGTACCGCAGGTACAAGACTTCCATGCTGGTCTCCAACACCCGAGAAACCCAACAGAACAGAAACCCTCAACAGCAAACAAAACCCCACACAGAATGGGAGAGAATGCTGGCCCACCACTCATCTGGCAGAGTATTATTTTGTTCGCTAGAAAATGTTTTGGAAAAATGTATGCTTTAAAGCCCATCCAACTTGGTTTTAAAATCAGCAAACGATCTGAGCAGACGACACCTCTCAAAGTGAAATGCAAACGGCAAATAAGTGCATGAAAACGCTCAAATCCTTAGTCTTGAGGAAAATGCAGACCAAAACTATTGAGACGTTGTCTTATGCCAGTCAGAATGGCTGTCATTAAATAAATGGATACTGGTGATGGTGTGGACTGAAAGGAGCTCTTTAAAAAGTTTTCATTTTTATTTGTGTGTGTGTGTGTGTGTGTGTGTGTGTGTGAGAGAGAGAGAGAGAGAGAGAGAGAAAGAGAAAGAGAGAGAGAGAGGGAGAGAGAGAGGGAGAGAGAGAAAGAGAGAGAGAGAGAGGGAGAGAGGGAGAAAGAGAGAGAGAGAGAGAGAGAGAGAGGAGAGGGAGAGAGAGAGAGAGAGAGAGAGAGAGAGAGAGAGAGAGGGAGAGAGAGAATGAATATGAATGAGGGCCACGTGTCTGGGTGCCTTTGGGAGTCAGGGAGGGTGTCAGATTCCCTGGAGCTGGAGTTGCAGGCATGTGTTGAAGTACAGGTGACCCTGGTAGTACATGGACAATTACTGGGGACCACAAAAAGGCGGGAGGAAGGCAAGGGAAGACAGAGGTGGTGCGGTGAAGACAACTGTTCTAGTTTAGTCTCTCTCCCTGTAACCAAAGCAGTACCAAGAAGAAGCGGTTTGTTTCTGCTCACAGTTTGCGGACTAACTATCCCGGAGGAAAGTTGAGGCAGGAATGTAAGGCAGGACCTTGAAGCAGAAGCCCATCAGGGAGGGCATCTCTTACTAGCTTGCTCAGTTCCTTATTCAGCCCAGGTCCAGCTGCCCAGGGATTGCACCACGCACAATGCACTGGCCCGCCTTCCTACAGCAATTAGCCATCAAGAAAATGCTCGCAAGGACGTGTGCGCAGCTGAATCTAATGGAGGCAATTCCTCAGTAATGGTTCCTTCTTCCCAAGTGACTAGGGGTTGTGTCAAACTGACAGGTACCAATGCTAACTATGCCGACAGTAGGTCCATATTTAATGCAAAGTTATCGTTTCCCCTCATTAAGTGGCCATCTCACAACGCAGGAGACTAGACTTCAGTGAGATGAATTTTATTTTCCCTGAATGGCAGAGAAATGCGAAGAATTCAGTCCTGCGGTGTCCTTTCTGCCGCCCTGTTGCGTGACATCAGGGGAAGTTAACTGCCCTCCCTGAGTGTCAGTTGTCCTATCAGGACACCCAGGTGTCCTCTGCTAACTACTACTAATTCCATTCTCCTGGCCTGGGTTCTTTGGTTAGGTTACATCCTGACTGAGAAGCCTCACTGGGAGCAAGCCAGGTCTGAGGGGAAATAAACAAACAAAAAATTGAATTTACCTTTGATCTTTAAGATTCTGGACAGCCTTTTCCCACTTCAGTGAGTGTTGTTTCCTACATTGTCTTTAATTGGCCAAATAAAACTGACAAATGATACTTTTAAGACTTGCCCAGAGATGATGGGAGTCCACAAAAGCCCTTTCTGATTCCAAAGCCCGAGAGCAGAGCGGTGTGAGATAGCCTTACAGGCAGATCTTGGGTGGCTTGTTTTTCTTTTAATGATTCTTTCCCTAGGCTGGCTGGCAGTGTGGTCTCTCTGAGCCAGGGACAACGTCGAAAGTTTATTTGGCAAAGTCATACTTAGCTATCCAATCTTGTGGGCACCTATGACAAAGCGTGTGTGGCTTCAGGCTACAGCTGGCTACTTCTTATGCAAACTCGGACCACCCACATCCAGCACCTTCGAGCTTGTGCTTGGAGCAGAGCAAGCATGACAAAGCTCCCCAGCCCATACTGAAGTGACACCACCATCTAGTGACAAAGTCCAAGGACACCCACCGAGGCAGGGCAGCTGTCGGAGGCCCGGCTTTCACTCTTTCTGGTCATTTGAAGTCTTTCCCGGCCCTTCCTGCTTAAAATACCTAGCTGGAAGTAGAGGAGAATCTGAAAATGAAGTTTCCCAAGAAAAGCAAAGACCTGGGTAAGCCAAAGACACGTTTGTGGTGCTTCACAGCTGGGAACACTGGCACTGAGGGCGGAAACCAAACCAAACAAGTTTCTCAGAAAGGACTCAAAAGAAAGCCATTACCAACAGCACGTGCTATCAGCCGTGTATTAGTGTGATAAAATAGCAAAATTCAGTTCCTAGCACCCATTTTGGGCAGCTCACAACTGCCTGTGATTCCAGCTCCCGGGGATCTAAAACCTCTGAGCTCTACCGGCACCTACACCAACGAGCGACACACACACACACACACACACACACACACACACACACACACACACACACACACACACACACACACACACGCTTTAAAACAACTCTTTAAATTAAAAAAAAAAAAAAAGAAAGGTTTTAGCTCACAGTTTCATCCATGGTTGACTGTCTCCGTTGCTTTCTCTTGGCAGAGAAGAGGCAAGCTGGTCAGGTGTTCTGAGGACAAAGTGCTAGAGGAGGAGCCAGAGCCTGCAGATGCCGCCCACCTTCCTTCCAAATAGAACCGCCTCTTAAAGGCTTCACAGGTCCCCTCAGTGCCCACGCACCGGGTGGCGCCCACACACCTGGTAGTGCCCAGGTACCGGGTGGCGCCCACGCTTCTCACACCTCCGTGAGACATTTAAGATCCAAGCCAAAACTCATTTTTTTCTTCTTCTTCTGGTGTTTCTGCAACAAGGGAAAGCCCTTGGAAGAGCATCTGGCTTTGGAATCAGGCAGAGGGAGATGACTCCGCTTAAATATCTCCTTTAGTTCCCAGAGACTTCCTCCTGGAAAATCCCAGAGTTCTTTGCCAGAGAACTTCAGCCGGCCACCTTTGCGCTCTTTGTTTCCAAAAGCCAGATTGTAAACTAAATGAGCTGGGCAGATGGGACCTGTTTCAATCATGTTTTCTTATCGGACATCCTTGTTCAGACCTAAACTCCTGATATGAAATTAGGGTGTGTAATACAGTCATGAGACAACCCAGTAACAGGCCCGGCTGATGCTTTTCACTTTCTTTCTTTCTTTCCTTCTGTCTGTCTGTCTGTCTGTCTTTTCTTCCTTCCTTCCTTTGATATTTTCTCTCTCTCTCTCTCTCTCTCTCTCATTTATTAGTGTGTGGATGGGTACATACATGTCATGGTGTGTACATGTGGTGATCAGAGAGAGAACCTGTAGAAGTTGGTTTTCTCCTACAACCATGTGTGTCCCAGAGCTCACACAGAGATAGAGCTCGGTGACTATTGTCGTTTTCCCACTGAGCCATCCTGCTAGCCATGGGCTGATGCTTTCAGAAGACAGAGCCTCAATCATTTGACGGGCTCTGGTGTGAAGGTCTTTCACCGGGCAGTATTTGTCAAACTCTTTCATCTCTTAGCCCGGCCCACCTTTCGACATTTCCTGTGCAGAGAGTCAGTCTTTGTAGCTGTGGGTATTTAAATAAAAGGCAAAAGCCAGGGAATCCCTAGACTTTTTGTGGTTTTCTCATACAATGTTTTTCTTCCAGAAAACATTGGGAACCTAAACCAGGGCTTCATACATGTTATGTTTCTTCTCTGAAGACAGGAAATGCAACAGAATGCTCTAGCTGATCTCGGAGTGGAGGGGAAGACAGAGGGCATCGTAGTTAAGCAGCGAGTATCTGTACCACACTGTGGGAGTCCACAGTGTCTTAGCATATTCAGAAAGTGTGACAGCTGCCCCTCCTTGGAGTTATGTGGGGTTACACAACACAGCCTGAGTGCCCAGCTCACTACTGCTGTTGGATACATTGCCTGACATATGTGAACCCCATGTGTCTGGGTGCTGCTGGGAACCTAAACCAGGGCTTCATACATGTTAAAAGTAAGTGCTCTTTGCTGTTCAACAGCCAGCCGTATGTTAGCCTTTATAGTGATTTTCCAGGGCTCATGGACTTGCCTAGGTTTCTCCTTGTAAAAGAGGGTTTGCTGAGCCAGGTGTTTCCAAGGGAGATGAAGGATGATAATGAAGAGATCTACACACACACACACACACACACACACACACACACACACACACACCACACCACCAACACACACCAAACACACATACACACACACACACCACACCACCAACACACACATACACACACACACACACACACACCACACCACCAACACACACATACACACACACACCAAACACACATACACACACACACCAAACACACATACACACACACACACACCACACCACACCACCAACACACACATACACACACACACACCAAACACACATACACACACACCACACCACACTACACCACCAACACACACCAAACACACACACACACACACCACACCACACCATCAACACACACCAAACACACCAAACACACACATACCACACACACGAAACACACACACACCACACCACACCACCAACACACACATACACACACACACACACCAAACACACATACACACACACACACCACACCACACCACCAACACACACATACACACACACACCAAACACACATACACACACACACACACCACACCACACCACACCACCAACACACACCAAACACACACACACACACACACCACACCACCAACACACACATACACACACACACACACCACACCACCAACACACACCCAACACACACACACACACACACACCATACCACACCACACCTCACCACACACCACACATACACACCACACCACACACACCACACACCACACACCAGAGAATGATAATGAATAGTTTTACACACACACACCACACACCACACCACACACACACACCATACCACACCAAACACACCAAACACACACACACCATATCACACCAACACACACCAAACACACACACCATACACACACACACCATATCACACCAACACACACCAAACATACACACCACACACACACCATACCACACCAAACACACCAAACACACACACACACCATATCACACCAACACACACCAAACACACACACCATATACACACACCATACCACACCAACACACACCAAACACACACACACACCATACCACACACACCAAACACATACACACACACACACCACACAACAGAGAATGATAATGAATAGTTTTACAAGCACACACACCACACACACACACTGATAATGAAGAGTTTTACACATACACACACTCCTGCAACTGTCTTGCTCCAAGAGGCGCTTTACAGGAGGAAGGAAGATCCCGTGGGAAACTGCCCAGGGCCTGAATTCATGGCACCTGAACTGGACTTGGAATGAACCCAGACAAAACTCAAAAGACCTTGTGTTCATGTCTCCCACGTCCTCAAACAGAAAGCCTGGGGCACAGTTTTCTGGTTTTATTTTAACTAAGGTCAAACAAAATAAGCAAAGTGCATGGATTTTAAGTGCTCAATGAGTTTTAATGACTGTCAAGTTATCATCCGAACCAAATAAAGGGCATTCCTAGAGCAGGAGGCCATTTTCCCTCTTCCGATTCCCCACCCCCACCCTGAGCTGACTCTGGCTTTCTCTCTATCGGTTTATTCTGGATTTTTCTTTTCTCATTTCCTTTTCTTTGCATTCCCACCTTCCTCCCTTCCCCTCGCCGCCCCTGGTCTTGAACACGGGATATACATGCCTGGCTTTTGTTCAACTTCTAGGCAATAAAATGTCTCCCTGTCTCCTGGACCCCTGTTCATTTTTATTTTTATGTTTGCCACAGCTGTTTCTCCTATGACTGTAACAGCACATCCATGCATTCTACTGTCCAAACAGAGTTAGGGCATTAATATTAAGACAGCTATGACTTTCCAATAATATATTTTGGGAGAAATTTCTGCAAGGTACAAATACCTGCATGTGGAATTACTGGATGAGAAAGGCAGGAAAATATTTAGCTTCGAAGATGTGTTGCCCAGGAGCCTGTACCCTTGGCACTCCCACTAGTTTTTGAACATGTCACACAGCAGCTTCTCCATTGGAGTGTTCCCTATGGTCTTTCGGAAGAAGAGGAGCTCGATGCGCTCAGCTGTGATGAACCTCAAGGATGGGAGCAGGAGAAGCAATTTCCCAAACCTGAACGGGAGAAAGGATGCTGTCAGGCCAGCCTCAGAGCAAGGCAGTGGGGGAGGGGAGCGGAGAGAGGTGCCCAGGGCTAGCCTGGGGCATTTCAATGCAGGAAGGCTCCTCCCTGCATTAGAGGACTCACTTCCACCTTTCCATCAGTTAGAAACACAATAAAAACAGGGACTCAATATTGTTCATTATGTGTCAAGATTATAAAGTGAGAGGTTTCTTTGCACATGAATGTGATATGTGTGTATCTGTCTGTCAGTCTGTCTGCACGCCCTTAGTGTGTCTACAGGTTCTCATGTGTTCAGGTGGAAGTTGAGGTCCAGTATCTTCCTGGATCATTCTCTATTACTGAGGCAGGGTCCCTTGCTGACCCGGAAGCTCACCAATTCTGGCTAGTCCACCAGCTAACTTGCCCCAGGGACCACTGTGGTCTCCCAGGAGCTACAACTGCAGGCCTGCCATGCCTGCCAGCTTTTGTGTGGGCGAGCTCCAGTCTCCATACTTGTTTCCATATTTGTTCAGCTGTCTCCCAGCTTGAGACCTTGGGAGCAATCCTGCTTGGATGCTCATTGATCACGAGTGCTATAATTAAGTCACATTAGTTTTACATAGACAAATATGAGTTCCTGTCTGTGAAACACCTTTGATGACAGGAACTACTACTGAAAATATTCTGAGGTCAAGGGAGATTTCAGTTAGCTGAGATATATCCAGAAAAAAGAATCCATTCTAGTTTCTTTCTATCTTTCTTTTTCTTTTTCTTTTTCTTTTTAAATACTGTTTCTTTTAAGGATTTATTTATTATGTATACATGTTCTGTCTGCATGCCAGAAGAGGGCACCAGATCTCATTATAGATGGTTATGAGTCATCTCATGTGGTTGGTGGGAATTGAACTCAGGACCTCTGGAAGAACAGTTGTTCTTAACCACTGAGCCATCTCTTCAGCCCACCATCCTAGTTTCAAGTAAGAATCATTTGCTAACAGCTGTCCCCCAGTACAAAAAAGAAAAAAACAAAAATCAGGACCAGATGATCCTGGGGAGAAGGCCTGAGGCCCATTCCCCTACCCAGCCCCTCCGCCTCCCTCCTCTTCCACCCCACCCCACCTCCACCCCCACCGGAAGAAGGCTGAACTCCACAAAGCAGTTGCTGGTTTGACTGCACCTAGAGAGCTATGAGAAGCCAGCACTTCGCTCTCTGAGCTAGTGAGTGGCTTTGCCCAGCTAAAATCTTCCCTTCTCTTGGGAGCAGTCACCCCCCCCCCCGCCCCACCCCACCCTACTCTACCTTCCCTTCTCCTGTCTTACTGACCTAGGAGGTGGGAAGGAGTACTGTGAAGTGTACAGGAGAATTACTGCAAACTTCGGGAATGGACCCACCGGGTAGATGGCGGGTGAGGCACCACTAGACTGTTAAGAACACAGTAAATAGAGGCTGAGGCTACGGCTCATCTGGTGCTCGGCAGGCACCAGACCCTGGGCTCTATCTATCCCACGTGCAGCTGCACATGCCTGTTCTCCTCCTCGTGCTCTGGAAGTGGAGGCTGGAAGCTCAGCTTAGCCCCAGTGGCACAGTGAGCTCAGGGCTTAGCTTGACCACACGGAACTTAGTCTCAAGACAGTGTATCGGGGCAAACCGTACAAACCATACAGGGGTGGGTGTGATTAGCGGTTCTGTGCCTCAGCATCTAACTCTCTGTAGGCTTGGCTAAAGTACATTGAACTGGAGACTGGAAAGCCACTGCCATGGCACTCAGTCCTGCCTAGAGTAAGTAATAAGCTGCAGAGGTGACCTGGGGAGCCTGGGCGAAGAGCCAGAGGTCATCTTCTTCAATCACTTTGTGTGTGTGTGTGTGTGTGTGTGTGTGTGTGTGTGTGTGTGTGCACCCATATACGTGAACACACAGGCGTGCTGGTATATACACACAGAGGCCAGAGGAAGACATTGCACACCCTGTACATTTCCCCTGTGTTCCCTTGAGACAAGGTTTCTCTCTGAACCTGAGCCTTGCTATTTCAGCTAGACTGGCTGCACAGAGCACTCCCGGGGTTCTACCTGCCTCTGCTACCCAGCACCCCCCCCCTTGTAAAATTTATTTAACCTGCTATACCCATCACTTTCACCTGTCTCTCATGGGTCCTAGGCATTTGAACCCATGTCCTGATGCTTGCACAGCAAATACTCTTACTCCTGGGCCTTTCCTCCCTGTCTTTTGAGGCAAGGTCTCTCAATTGAATCTGTAACTTGTCAATTCCACTAAGCTGCTGGCCAGTGAGCTCCATGGATCCACTTGTCTCCCCTAAGATCAGTGCTGGGTAATATGTGCTACTATGCCTGGCTCTTATGTGGGTGCCGGGGATCCAAACTCAGGACTTTATGCTTGGTTGGCAGACTCTGGGTGACTCAAGTTTCTCCTGCCCCTCCACAGGAAGTCTTCCCCAGTACCTTTGCAATGGGATCCACAATCAACAGGCCAGGGTGCCTCTGAGGGCTGGTCCCAGAGGGAACTTGACCCAGGAAGACCCCTGGTTTCTGAATGTCTGTGATGACCACTTGTGAAGCTATGTCAAGCCTTCGCTATTCTCCCACTGGTCCTATACCATGTGGTACAGAGCTTACCTACCTGAGAGGTGACTAAAGATGACCGTGTCACCATAGTTCTTCAGAAGATGGCAGACAGTGTGGTCTAGAAGAGTCCAGATGCTTGGCTGAATGGAATAAACTACCTGGTGCGTCAGTGTAAGACCTGGTGCTAGACTACGTTGGGACCTACACCTATGTCTGCCACCTCCGCACAGCCTGCACCAGTTGGCCATAGCTATGTTTCTTCATGCCTGGCTTTCCCACACATCCTCACAGTGTGCCTTCCACACTTTCCCCAGAGCTTGGCAAGTTCCTTCTAACTCTCAACTTTCCTTTTAAGTTTTGAACAGTCCTGCTTCCGAATGCATAGCTTTGCCTGTTTTTTTATACCTCTAGCTAAATGCCAAATCTGTCCCTTTCCAGAGTTCCGAGTTGTATACGGCAGTCTGTTTCCCTGCTCCCTGTGGCCACTCCCTAAGGCATGGAATCTCCCAGACAAGGCACAGGGAAGTCACTGCTCTGCCCTTTGTGCACACTGCCCACCAGTCTGCATGGGGTCCAGTCCTGTGGATGAAAGCCTCCTCCCACAGAACCTCAGGTGTTCCCCTTACCTCTGTCATCGGACTAGGCATTCTGAACTCTAGTCTGGTTCCAAGGTAACTCTCTGGCTGGATCTTCCACCTTTCTACCAGCAAGAATCTTTTGACACTTCCATACTGGACTCCTGTCTAAGAACACATTTTGCTGGGCTCTCCCTGCCTTCATAGGTAAGATTTTTCTCTTCTGTTTAGATCCTGTCCTGTTATGGACACACATGGTCCCTGTCAGAGGCTGGTAGGGCACACCTGTAAGCCCAGAATTAAATTTGAGCCTAGTCTAGACTGTAAACCGAGATCCTACTTTAAAAAGTAAGTTTTTGCTTATTTATTTGTTCTTTTGAGACAGCATTTCTTTGTGTAGCCCTGGGTGTCCTAAAACTTGCTCAGTGGTCCAGGCTGGCCTTGAACTCAGAGAGATCTGCCTACTTCTGCCTCCTGAGTGCTGGGATCAATGGCATACACCACCACTTGCCTGCCCAAAAAGTAAAAATTTAAAGCCTGCCATTTGCTACCCTTCCAGACACAAGCCACTCTCCACACCTGACCAGGATGATTCTTGTCTTTCACGTGGCTACCATAACAAACATCCCCATAGGCTTTGTCTCTTGGTGCCCTCCTGGGCCTGGCATGGAGCCTGGTCCACAGGAGATGTTGGGTATCTGTGACTGACTGAGCCCTTTATCCTGCTTAAGCAAGGAAGCCCAGGGATGGTGTAGGAGAGGCAGGTAGGGGGAAGGAGGCAAATGGGGAGGGTAGGTGGGCAGGTGGGTCATTGCTATCACCTCACAGGCTGACTGGGGTGGTGAACCTTGCTGTGCTGGCTTAGCATCACCTGGGACTGGTCCTGCAAAGCCTCCACATGATCAGGATCCTTCAGACCTCGTGTTTCTGGAGAGAAGCAGCAACAGTGAGCTCCCTTGAGCTCCCTTTCAGAAGTCGGCCTCACCCCACACCCCCAGAAGTAGTTTGTCAGGCCACATCTCTTTGTCTGCTTCCCCTCACCCAGAAAGAAGACTGTCCCTCTATACCGGGGGTGGGGGGGTTTATGAGGAGCCCAGCAGACAGAAGTGACCATAAATCTGCTTCTTCCCTCTTTCTTCCTAACCATGTCTTTGGAAGGCTTGGGCGAAGGCTCAGTACCAGGTTTGAAGAGGACCAGGGCCTTCAGGCAGGCAAACTCTGTGGGGTCCACTGCCAGAGCACGGAAGCGGGAGATAGTTTCCTGCAGGAAGCGCATCTCTGCACTGGCCAAGGCCAGTCTGCCTTGAGAGCTGCTGGAGGCCTCAGGCGGTGCCAGCAGTGGGCAGCTGTCCAGGGGCAGAGACCACTGAATGGCTCCAAGAAGGAAAAGCTCATTCCATGCCTCTTCCAGCAAGATCACCTGTAATCAGAGAGGGCACAAGTGTCAGCACAGGGGCACAGCTCCCAGTGCTCCCAGCCTGCCACCTTCCCCAGGAGCAGAAGAGCCCCTCGCAGGTGCCTATAGCTTCGCTCCTGACCTCTGCCTACACTGGCTCTGGCTCAGCTCCATGGATTCAATCCAGAGCTGTGGCTGGACCATTCAAGATAAGCCTAGGGATGCTGGGCGGCCTCAGGAGGAGCCCGAGAGCATCACACTGAGAGAGTTCAAAAGACTGGCTGACTCATCCAAGCTGTCCCTCCAAGCCCTGCTGAGGGCTCAGAACCTCTGGCCGGCCACACCACTCTCTTCTGGACCACCGTGAGATCTCTGCCAGCCTACTAGAAGCTCAGAGCACTTTTTCAGATGTGGAAAGGCTAGGGGACGCTCAGATCTGAATTCATAGGAAGCCTGTGCTCTAAAGAACTCAGTCAGCCACTTGGTTGTTGTTCTGGGTATGCAGATGCCTCACTGGCACAGAATGCCTACAGGCCAGACAGTTTGCACAGAAGAAAAGGCAATGGACCCAAAGAGCCATACACCCCACTCTGCATGCCATTCCAGGTTCTATGCATCTCTGGCTAGCATCCTTCCCTCAGAGAGTTACATATTCCCACTGCCATTGCCCTAACCATACCCAGCTCAGAGACACAAGTACCCCAAGGTCACCTTCCAAACTGTGTAAGTTCCCATCCCTCACCAGCCCAGGGGTATATGTTCCCCCAAGCTGGCTGACCTCCGACTGCTGACTGTGCCTGGCCCAGCTCCTGCAGGCAGGCTGTGTTGTGTACCTGGTCCCGGAAAGGCAGGTTGGAGAACACAGGCAAGTTTTTGGCCCATTTGACGGCCATGAAGAGCAGGCGAGCTGATGTCTCATGGATGCCATCCAGATTGCAGGGGGATGCGGGGAATTCGGGGTCATTGCTGGTGACGTCAATATTCTCTTCGGCTATAAAGGAGGAGGTTTGGACCTTAGTGCTTCTCTGTGGAAGTCAGGTGTGAGGACCCATGGCCACTGATCTCCCACTTACCGTCCTCTGGCTCCAGCTTAGCACATGTCTCAGCAGAGATGAGGCTGGCCATAAAGTGGTGACCCATGGCTCTGGCTGCAGATACAGATGTGGGGCCCCGGGGACTGGGCCCTGCCAAGGCAGGAGAGGCCACCACCGGTTCTGGTCGGGGATCACTGCCTGGTTCCATGCTCTCCAGGTGGACCTGAGCCAGGCTTCGAGGTTGGCGCTCATTCTGTACAGCTTGGAAAGCAAGGAGACTCAGGACACGGACACACAACACCCACCCCTTGGCAGTGATACCACTTGCTCTCTTGCCTTCCCCACCTCACTGTGCCCAGCCCACCACTCACCATCTTGGTTCATGCCTGCTTGTAAGCACTTCTTCAGCCGGCAGGCCTGGCACTGGTTTCGATGGGCCTTATCCACTGGGCACATTCCTGCCCCTACCTGGCACCTGCAGAGGACACAAGCTCCTGGGGGCCAGTGTCATGCCCTGACTTTAGGCTTTGAGTTGGGGCTTCCGCTTTCCCGGAACACCCTCCACCTGTGCTAGGCATCCCGGGGCAGGCCCGCAGGGCTGGTGGCACCTGTAGATGAGCCTCCGTCTCACACTCCTCTTGAAGAAGCCGCTGCAGCCATTGCAGGCATAGATGCCATAGTGCTTCCCACTGCTGCTGTCCCCACACACTCGGCACTGGAGCGAGGGACCCACACCTGAGCAGGGAGGCAGAGCTGGACTGAGAGGACAGCACACTCCCTCCCCTAGTCACTCTTCTTCCAGGTCCGTAGGTTCCCACATTCCCCAAGCTAGCTACACCCACCGGAAACAGCAGCCTCCTCACCATGACATCCTAACCTCCGCTCCCACCCCTTCCCCTCGCTCCTCCCTCCGTGCTCCCTCCACGCTGCCTCCACCTTCCCGGCTCCATTCCTCTCCTGTGGGTGGCTGCAGCCTCTTACGAGATGTGCCACGAGGATCTCTTGGTGTCTCAAGAGCACCCATCTCCTTCCTCGGCAGCTCCATTGTTGGGTCCTGCTCTGCTGACCTCTGAGTTTCTAGGACTTCTGGGTTGTTAGCAGACCCTCTTGCTTGCTCACGGCCCTGGGGCTGGGGATACCTGGCTCCAGCTCGCTCCTGGCTCCCTGAACCTGCTGCTTGTACGCTCTTCCCCAAGAGCCCAGACCTCACCTCCAGAAAAAAATCATACCTGTCGGATCCTCTCCGAGGCCCCATCTACCTGGAGACTCCTTCTTGGAGGCCGTCACAGCCATGGGCACAACGGAGGCAGACACTGTAGAGCTCATTGGATACAGATGGTCCCAAGGGTTGCCTGCCTGCTAGAAGTTGCTGGACCCAGCTTATGTATCCATTTCTGTCTGTCTGTCCTCTACTTCCCTCCCCTTGCAAGTTAGGAGCGTTTCCTCCTTCTGGAGCTTTCTCACCACCTTGGCTCTGAGTCCAGACTTCTCCCAGCACGGCGCTGGACACAGTGTATGATCCTCTTCGCTGGGCACAGTGTATGATCCTCTCAATCTTTACCGTCTCCACAGGGGATCAACTGGCCACACCTGCAGCATTACCCAGGTGCCCCTGGGAGCCAGTCAGTCCTGCCACCTTCACACTGACTCCTAGGCTGCCTAACGTGCAGGAGGTTGGCTGAGTCGGCATGCTCTCAGCTGTCTGTTATCCGATGACAAGTCTTACGGGGGAGGAGTGTTACATATCCCACCTCCCCCAAGGACTTCAAATGTTTCTGTAGCATTCACCACGTATTCGAGGCATGTGCTACTGTATGTATCATTGTGTCTGTGTGGGTTTCTGCATCCAGTTGTTTCTTCACGTTGGGTCCTGGGAAGCCCACCCTCTATGCTGGTGGTTCTCACCCTAGACTCTTGATAAAGGATGGCTTAGGGCCAATGGTTTGCCCCATGGAAGACTCACGTCTCCAGATGTCTCTGCGATCAGATCCGGCAGAAGGTATTGGGCAGGCTGTAGACATTTTCCCATGGGGCAGTGAGGTGGGATGCAGCTCATGAAACAGGAGTCTGTGTCTCCTGGTACCAGGCTCCTAGAGGAAGAGAGGCTAGGGCAAGGATGGATCTACCTCCATGTATGCTTCTGCTCTGTCATGGGCCATGCATCCCCAAGCAAGTGACTTAGCTTCTCTGAGCCTCAGTTTTCTCCTCTCGGTGTGATAGGATGCCTGTCTTAGGTTAGGGTTGGGAAAATGAAGTTAGTTGATTCCCAGAATGTATTTTGGTGCCTGGTACTAAGAAGGTTGAAGCAACACAGGGAACATCCTTTCTTGCCCCTGCTACTCTGCCCTTTGCTGTCCTCTCCCCAGGCCCCAAGTGGATGGGAAAGAGTGTGTTGGTGTGCGGGGAGGGATGCCCGTCCTCAGCTGCCTTGCCTCACAGAGTGGGAGAGGACGATTCTGTCCCGCATTAGAGCCCGGGAGCATCTAGAGGGATCATGGAGTTAAGAGGACAGAAGGGTGGGGCATGGCCTCCTAAGTGGGGTTAACCCTCAGTATGACAGAGAAGCACTATTAGGGATTTGGAAAGTCAGCCCAGGGGCTTTGCAGGGTGATCCGCTGAGGGCAGGAGCCTCTCATATGTCCTGTCTGTCCCCACTTCTACCCTGAACCCCCTCACGACCCTTCACAGACAAGGCCTGAAGCTCCACTTAGCAGCCAAGTCAGGGCATCAGAGCAAGGTTTGTACTCTAGACATGCCATCTGCTTCATGCAGCCAAGTCACCCTAGCAAGTCCTCCAAACTCTGTGGGCAATTTTGAAGACAGACATTCATGGCTTCTGTGACAGCTTCTCACCTGTCTCTGTCCTTACCTAAGATCTATGTCCCAACACCCCACTCATCTCCAACTGATCTGCATAGAAATGTGAGGGGGGCCCAAGGACTTTGGTGCTGTGCAATCATGTGCAGGGGTAGAATAGGGCCAGGCTGAGGGGAGGGTTGAGCTGAACCAGTACAGAGAGAACTATCGGGCCTCTGGGTGTGGAATCTATGGTGGGCAGGAGGAGTCAAAGGTGGAGTCTCAGCAGTGAAGTGCTCTGGGGAAGAATTCAGAGACTTCTCACACAAACCCCCGCTGTCACACACCTCACAGTGACCCTACAGAAAAGCCACCACTATGAGCCTTGCAGCTGGGAGCCTGAGTCAGAGAGGCCCAGAGTAGGGAGTTAAGTTGCCTCAAGCTGCACAGCTATGGAGCAGTAAAGAGGCAGGAATGGAGCTGAATGTAAATCAATGCAGATCCATCCCAGCGTCTCCAGGGAGACATCGGAGTGAGCCTGGGCCAGGAGAAGGGGCCAGATGAAGACAGGACCTAGGGCCTGAAGGGCAGTTGCTGGCAGCACCTAGCCTGGCATTTTATTTGCTGGGCTCTGTGCACTTCTGTTTCTTCATCTCTAAAGCAGGTGGATATGTTTTGGGGGTTGGGGGGATGGCAGACATACTGTAAAGGGTTAGTAGGGTAGAGGGAGGAGGCAGGGGCAGGCTAGTGCCAAAGGGAGTCCTTTTCTTCTTTTCTGGGTGGACTTGGGCCTCATTTGGGGCTGACAATATAGAGGAAGGACTGAGGAAGGGAGAAAATCCTAGGGTAGCCCCCAGCTGGGTCTCAGGGAGGCTTCGTGTCGAATTGAGCTCAGAGACTTGACCCCACAGGTGTGTGACAGGACAGACTCAATTCCTTCCCCATGGGGCTTTGCTTCTGGTCAATCCCTGGAGGCAGAGCAAACAAGTAGAGTGGGTAAGGGGGAGCCCCTCCTGCTCCCCTGCTTCATCCCTGCCTGTCCTTCAAAACCTGCTCAGTTTCCTCTCAACCCGCCTGTTCCCTACTGCTAAATCTTGTCCAGGCCCAGGCTGTGCCTTACTGAAGCTTACTCCAGGTGTACTTTCTCTCCTCTGTCCAGATGGAAGATCCCAGAAATGGGCTTAGACTTTAGCTTGGCATCTGATCAGAGGGCAGGTCTGTTCCTGAATCTGTGTTCTCCTGACATCCTCGGTCTTTGGCATATTAGGTCCTCCCGGGACTGAGCCCTGTGCTGGCAGTAGCAGCTCAGTGGTTAGATGACGGGAGATGTACCGTGCAGGGGTTAGCTGAGCCTGGGGGGCGGGGGTGGCGTTCCCCCAGCCTGTGACCGCCAGCTGCTGGGGCAGACGCCAAAGGATTACTCAGCTCAAAGCCTCGAAAATGCTGACAAAGCCACCAGAGGCCACCTTCCTAATGCAATTATTCTTCTAGGGGACAGAGGCCACCTTCCTAATGCAATTATTCCTCTAGGGTACGGGTCAGCAACTTCCTCTGACTCCCCAGGGGCCTGGGCGGGTGGTGTGAATGGTACAAGCAGCAGTGCTAACCTCCTTAGGGCCCGGGCTTGGAAAATCCCTAGTCTGGGTCTGGCTAGGGCACGGGCCTGAGGTTTGACCTGCCAGAATTCTGCCTGACAATGGAGATGGCTCCTGCCAGGTTGGGACAATGGCTGCTGCCTGTGACGTTGGTGACTGGCTGGCATTCCAGAAGTGGCTCTACAAGATCTAGTCCTGTCACAGCATGGGGCCCCTGGAACCATCTTCTCCCAGGGTTAATTACCTGACAGGGTATCGTATACTCGAGGCTAGCCTCAAACTCGCCATGCAGCCAAGGATAACCTTGAGCGTTGTCTTTTAACTTTTATTTTGTTCTTTGACAATTTCATACACGTATAAGGTTCTCTCTATTATCTACCTCCTAGACCACTCCCACCTGCATCACATGCCCTCCTCTTCCTCTCTACAAACTCTCTTCAAACAAACAACGAACACATTTTGACTTTGTGGGGTTTTTGTTTTGTTTTGAGGCCCAGTGAGTTTAACTGGAAATGTCTATGTAACAATGGGTTTGAACTATGGACTGGAGCGTTCCTCAGTGGTACACAATGGCTGCCTCTCCCTCAAAATCTATTGGTAGTGGGAGAGAAGGGCCCCTTTAGTTCCTCCCTGATTCACGTTTAGTTGCTGATAGGTCTTGTGTAGGCAGCCACAGCTGCTCGGAGGTCAGCCTCTGCCTCCTTAGTGCCGGTATTTCAAGGGCAAGCCACTTGGTCTACGTGGTCCTGGGAATGGAACCTAGTACTTGGCTAGGTAAGCTCTCTGCCAATCAGGCCCCCACTCCGCCCTGAGGTATCCTCACTCTTTGAAGAGATACAGTTGCCTGTGTGTTCTACAGAGCTCAGCAACTTTACTTCTCAAACCCAACCAACAGGAAATTTCCAGAGCGTTAAATCCTGCTACAATTGTATAAAACACCCACCTGTGGATGCTGTCTGTGTGCCACAGACCCTCATACAGTAGCCACTGCCGATGGGGAGACTATCTCTTGGTTCCTGCACTTCAAGCCATATAAACAGTGTTTCTAGCCTGATTTCATAGGAGACTAAAGGTCGCAGGATGCCGGGCTTCTTGGCCTGGCCTACCTGGATCAATGGCTTCTTTTTCTAGGATGGGCGGTGTACAGGTCAGAACTCAGAAAGGCAGATGCTAGCAGGCAGACACCAGCCGTTCCTCAACAAAGGCTCTTTACTCTGCTCTCTAGATAACATTTAGAAGTAATCAGATTTCTCCTGCCCAGCTGCCCAGGCCGTCTGTGGAGAAGTCTTTGCCCCTGAGCATTTTAAAGACTGAACAGACCGAGAACCCTATCCCTGCACCAACTGCAGGGAAGGTCTTTACCTTTTCACGTGAGGTGACTGGGGTGATCATAACTGGGTCAATTCCTCCCTTCTGCCAGGCCCTCTGAAGGGTGGGCTTCTTCCTCTTTTCTCTAGCAGAACAGCGTGTGTGTGTGTGTGTGTGTGTGTGTGTGTGTGTGTGTGTGTATGTGTCTGTGTATGTATATATGTGGTATGTGTGTGTTTACACGTGCATATGGTGGAGGAGGACAGAGGTATCTTGCTTCACCCCTTGAGATAGTTCCTCACAGAAGCACCCCAGTGCAGCTAGGCTGGATCAATAATGAGTCCCCTGGATCTGCCCTCTTCTGCCCCCAACACTGGGAATCCAGGCACATACAGCTATGCCCTACTTTTATGATTGTCATGGATTTGAACTCAGGTCCCTGTGCTCACAAAGTAAGCACTTTACTCACTGAGCTTCCTCCCAGGCCTATACTAGAAGAACATTCTAGAATCATCAAGGCAGAAGTTCCCATCAGAAGGAAAAACTTCGTTATTTTTTTAATATTGCCTGATAAATATGCATTACAGCTAAAGTTGGAATAGAAGAAAGCGAGTTCATTTTTTTTGAAAACAGAGGGAGTGGGTGGGAAATCATATTACCCAGAGTAATACTAACAAGAAACACTTAGGAACAGATTAAGCATAGAGCGGGCATGCTGAATCCGCCATAATTTCTTTAAACTATAAGGCCAGCACATCGGCATCAGGGCGGTCTCTGCTGAGAACAGCTGTAGCCTGCAGCAACCCACCCCTGCAGCTCCCGCCCCACCCCGCCTCACACCTGCTGAACTGGATTGTAAACCAGTTCATTGCTGGGTCACGGATCAGATCTTGGGGTGGAAAGCGTCTCAGCAGGGGTTGGGAGAGAGTACAGAAGAATTTGAAAACCAGTATAAAAGTATTTTTAAAATTGTACTTGTTTTTTTTTTTTTTTTTTCTTGTTGGTTTGAGACAGGGTCTTGACATAGAGTCTGGCCTGAGCTCCAGCCTCCAAGTGCTGGAATTAACACTGTTGCTCACCATACCCTGCTAACATGCATCAACAGGCCCAGCCACAGCAACGCACAGGAAAAGTGAAGGGATTTCTCCACAGAAACCTTTCTGCCGTCCATGCTGACCTCCCAGAGAATGTTTCTGGAACTTCAAGGATAGGCTGGAGAATTACCAAAGCTGTGTATGTGTGGACGTGCAGGAATGCACACGTGGGGGTGAGGAGAGGCCACATGTGACATGTGCTGAGTTGGCACAGAACATCACTGCCCGCATCCACTTATTCTTGAGGTTCTGGAAACTGTCACGATGACAGCTGCAAGGATTATAGAAAATCCCCAGAGGAGCTGTGCAGAGGGACATGCTCTAATGTGACACACGGCGACATTTCCTATGCGACTTTTGATACTGTCCTCCTTCCTGATACCCTTTCTTAACTATATTTTACCATTTGTCAAAACTTCTAAACTGAGGCTCTCCTGAAGGGAGGTGAAAGAGTTGTTCCCTAGAAAACACACAAGCCCAAAGCAACTCTACACAAGGAAGAAGTTCCAGGAGGGTCCTGGGTAGGAATGGGTTTTTTTTCCTGTCCTTTCACCCTGTGCTGCCCAGACCTGACTGGAACTCCTGACCCCTACACAGAGCATGTGTTGCCTGCACATGGCCTGTGTGTGTGCTTGCGCATGGTGTGTGTGCATGTGATGTGTGTGCATGTGTGTGTGCTTGTGCATGGTGTGTGCATGTGATGTGTATGTGTGTGTGCTTGTGCATGGTGTGTGTGCATGTGATGTGTGTGCATGTGTGTGTGCTTGTGCATGGTGTGTGTGCATGAGATGTGTGTGCATGTGCATGGTGTGTGTGTGTGTGTGTGTGTGTGTGTGTGTGTGTGTGGTGTATGTGTACATTCATGCGTACTCAAGTCCACACAGGGAAGCCCAACACTGATGTCGGGATATCTTCCACTGCTCACTCAATGTATTCTGTAAGCCAGGGTCTCTCAATCAAATCCAGATCTCATCAATAAGGCTAGCTATCTAGATCTGGAGATCCCATCTTCATTTTCTGAGGCTGGAGTTACAGGTGGGCTGCCACACCTACCTGGCATTCACAGGGACTTTAGGGATCCAGGCTCAGGTTCTCATGCTCGCAAAGCCTGCCCCTTAACCATGGAGCCGCATCCCCAGCTCCTCAGGAGAACTCTGTCCATGTCTCCTGTCAGATTTTCTTACATGGACAGGGTCACAGTTTACCAAGACGTGGTCTCCTGTCACCAAACCCCCACACGAAGAAACCTAGTTTGTCCCTGTTATGGCACTTGTCTCTCCTCCCTGATGCTGATCTCGTTTGTGGTACTAAGGATTGAACTCGGGACCTTGGGCATGCAGGGCCAGCCCTCTGCCCTAAGCTATATTCACAGTCCATCATGGCAGGTTTCTGGGGTACTGAAAAGGATTATGAGTAGGAAGGAGGAGATAGCAAGTTAACAAAATATCGCAAAACCAAAATCACAGTAAGCCAGAGGCGTGCTGATGGATATTAAATCTATTTAAACCCATTAGTCTGTTTAATGTAGTTCTTAACATTAGTCTTGTTATTTTACTGGTGTTTTCTACTTCCTCAGTAGATGAAATATATTTCTGGGAGTCTATTTTTAAAGGGAACTTCTACATTAGGCTGAGATTGACTGTTTGATTCTAAGATGAGACATTTGCATAAGATATCAAAGCAATGCTTTCGGAAGCCCGTGCTTATTGTGAAAAGAAAGCATTTAAAACAGAAACAATCGCTGGAGTAATACTAACAAGAAACACTTAGGAACAGATTAAGCATAGAGCGGGCATGCTGAATCTGACGTAATTTCTCTAAACTATAAGGCCAGCACATCGGTTTCAGGGCGGTCTCTGCTGAGAACAGCTGTAGCCTGCAGCAACCCATCTAGGAGCTCCCGCCCCACCCCACCTCACACCTGCTGAACTGGATTGTAAACCAGTTCACTGCTGGGTCACGGATCAGATCTTGGGGTGGAGGGCTGGGTGTGGTTGCCCTTGCCTTTAATCCCAGCACCCAGGAAGCAGAGGCAGGTGTATCTTTGTGAGTTTGAAGCCAGCCTGGTTTATGTAGTGAGTTCCAGGATGGCCAGGGCTACACAGAGAAACTCTGTCTCAAGACAACAATGGCAACAGCAACAATGACACCCCTGAAAAAGTATTAGGGTAGTTTGCTGTGATAGTGTGTCCTGGTTATATTGATAAAAACAGCCGAGTCTGTTAGAAACCTGTCTGGCAGTGCTTAGATTTGCTCCTGAAGCTTTCGACAAAACAACATAAAAGTATTAATTATTGTTATCACTGTCTTCATGTTTACATGTTGGAGGACAACTTTCAGAAAGCAATTCGCTTCTTCTGCCCTGGGGATTGAACTCTAGTCAGGTTTGGTAGCAAACACCTTTACCAGCTGAGCCACCTCACCAGCCAGAAGACTTAAAAAAAAAAAACTTGTCTTTAAAAATAACTAAATTAATGAGGACTGGGTGTATCCCAGAGGTAGAGGCCCTTGCATAGTGTGCACAGATTCGGGGCTCAAGCCTGTGCATGCCCAAACAGAATAAAAGAAAAGGGTGGCTGAGCCATCAATATTTAAACTTGATGGGTATGGGTCTCGCTGTCTGTTATCTATAATTTTGCTTGTGACTGAAATTTTATTTTATTTTTATTTTATGAAATGCCATTTAGTTTTATTTTCTGTGAACCAGGCCCCACGTTTCTAGGAGACCTTAGTAAGACAGAGATGAAACAAGGGGATATCTGGTTCTTAGACATGTTGCTTAGATTGTGCAGCCATGGCTTAATTAATGCTCTTTTCTGCACACACTTGACTTGCTAACCACAACGTGTGACTGACATTTTATATCATAAAAAGTCACTGTAAAATGTGTCTACACTTATGAACAAGCTACACGGTTAATGTGGTTGACGATTTAATTTGATCATACACATTCGACTTTATGCTTTTCCCCCTCTGCTTCCATCACTCCCACGACCGGTTCTGGCCACGTGGCGGTTTTGGCTAACAGGAAGAATGGGTTAGCATTTCTTCAGCTGGAATCTGCGTGTCTGAGCAATCGCGCCCCCTCCTGTCGGGAGGGGACAGTGCCGCTTAGGAAAGAGGGCCGAAGTCTCCGCCCCTTGTCTATGGTTCAAGTCAGAGACCTTTCCTTCTTACCCTGGGTCAATCGAACAGGCAGCTGACTGCACACACTTCACGTAATTCGACTTGCCTGCAACACCCAGAATAACCACAAGATGGTAGCATTGTCCCGATAGCTTTGCACCCACAGACTGAATTCTATCATTATTTACTGAAATTTGAAACTGTAAAACCCTTCATCAATATACAAGTCGACACTTCAGGCAAAGGTTTAAACTCTTAGTGATGAACCCTGGCAAAGTATCCAGTGTCTCCAGTTTGGTTTTCTCCACCAAAGCGCAAAGATTTCCCCTAGAGGTGATGTCATCATACCTTAACATCAGATCTGACACCAAGACTCACGTGTTGTGTCATTTGCTGCCAGAAGATGGGTGCTGAATGTAGATGAAGGGATTTGGATTTATTGAGCCAAATCAAAGACTTACACATTGGCATCAAACATTATAGTATTTTAAAAATTAAATTGTTTTATTTATTTACATTCCAAACATTGCCCTCCTTTGAGGCCCCCCAGCCCCGACTTCTTCACACCCCATTCCTCTTCTCCTTTGCTTATGAGAGGGTACTCCCCCACCCACCCCCACCTCAACCCACCAGCACCCCCTTCCCCGGGGCATCGAGTTTCTACAGGATTAGGCAATCCTCTCTTATTATAATATTGTCTAAAAAAGATTTTTGTGTTCCCACAGAATCGAGATGACCTGTCAAAATGGCTGGAGGTATTTGTGTGTGTGTGTGTGTATGTGTGTGTGTGTGTCTAAATCTTAGTTTTTCTACCTTCCAGATGTCACTACCTGAAGGATCATTTACTAGGACTTGGGGAGCAAAGAGCAGGAAGGACACTTACTGAATCCAGACTCAGAAACTGCTAGATTAAACCTGGAAAATTCACCATTCATCTGAGGCTCTGTCAGCACACAGATGTCTGTAGCAAGGCGTGGTGAGGAACCTTCTGTTTGGAAAAGAATAAAAGCCAATGGGATAGGGAAACGCAGCCTGGTCTGAAATGTCTTCTGGCAAGGCTGGCTGAAGTTTGGGACAGCACAGGAGGGAGGGAGAAGGCTGACGAGAAGGCTGACAGCCGGAGTGTAGTCAGAAAGCTGTGAGGTGCTGCAGCAGGTGCAGAGGGGAGGCCGCAGATTGAGAGCACCTGGGGAGGACTTGGTGCCCTGGAAGAAGGGGCTGCTGGGCCTGAGGGCCAGGGAACCTTCTGGACCCAGAAATGCCTGCTGCTTCCCCATGGTGCGTGCAGTCGCAGCCTGAATAGGTGTCCTAACATTAAAAACTTTAGAATTGAGTGATAATGAAAAGACAACATACCCAAATTTGTGGGACACATGGACACAGTTTAAGAGGCAAGTTCACATCATTAATAATTGCCCACCTTAAAAAAAAGAGTGGAAAGATCTCACAGGTTTCCATATTCAGGCTGTAGCAACCCATGGAGGGAACCCATGGGGGCGCCTGGCGTGATCCTGGAGAGGTCTGGGCAGATGACTGGCTTGTGCCCCAGGCCCTAGCTGTTGCTCAGCCATTCCTGGATGGACAATCGAGGTCTGGTCATTTGAATCACAGATGCCTCCAGCTGCTTCGTACTCCAGGGACTCTCAGATGTTAGAGGCCAATGATGGTTTGTTTCACTGGCCTCCTTGGCTGAGTTAATAATATAATGTTTGCTTACTGTGATAAAATGTATTCACATAACGAATGGAAAGGAAATGGCTAGCCCAAACAACAAACACAAACCCCACAGCTTCAAAACAGAACCGAGCGGCACCACTGACAACCCTGGCTTTCCAACCTGGAGGTCGGAAACAACCGTCTGAAACAAGCTGTTCTGGGGCTCGCACCTAATTACACATCAGCTCTAGCACACACATGGGTTCCTGTTCCGGTGCTGGCAAGAATGATGGTGTTGGGTCTTGGGCAAGGACAGGTGTTAAGGCCAGGGGAACCTTGGGCAAAGACAAGAGCATCTGGGCTCAGATACAGGAGGCAGCCAGGAGTTCTGTGGTCAGGGTGAGAGGATGAAGGTGTTGGCATTCAGCTCAAATAAACTCAATCCCTTGTGCCCCACTGTGTGAAAGTGGCCTTCAACTGCCTATATGCCCACGATGACCCTGAACTCCAAACTGTCCTACCTCCACCTAAGCGCTGAGACTCGAAGCCTAGATCACCATGCCCACATGTCAAAAACCAATTTTGGCCTCTACATACGACATGGGGCACGGGAGTAGAGGTGGCTTACTGAATCAGAGCGGGAGAGGGGCAGGGGGAGGGCGAGAGGGAGGAAGGGCGAGGAGAAGGGAAATCACAGCAGGCTGCCACCCACTGACCTGGGTTCTTATCCTTTCAGAGTGGGCAGACTACAGCTACCAGCAGCATTTGACATGCTCAGCACCAGAAGCCACTTGTTCACCTCTCTGGGAAACTTTCACACAAGCTGTGAGTACAGTAATGTGGTTTGAATAAGAATGGCTCCCACAGACACTCATACCTTTGAATGGTTAGTCACCAGGGTAAGTGACCCTATTTGAGAAGGACTAGGAAGAGTGACCTTGTTGGAGTAGGTTTGCCTTAGTGAAGGAAATGAGTCACTGTGGGGTGGGCTTTGAGGTTTTAAAAGAGCATGACAGGCTCAGACTCTGTCTGTCTGTCTCTGTCTGTCTGTCTGTCTGTCTGTCTGCAGATCAGGATGTAGCTCTCATGGAGTGCTCTAGCACCATGCTCCCCACCATGGTGATAATGAACTAAGCCTCTGAAACTGTAAGCCAGTTCTCACTTAAGTGCTTTCCTTTATGTAAGAGTTACCGTGGTCATCAAGGCTCTTCACAGCAATAGAAGAGTGACAAGGACAAGCAAGAGCACAGACAGTTAACTCAGCAGATCTTTTAACCAGTTTATTGTATTTTTACAATAAAAATAAATTAGTTGTACACAAAATAGTGCTGGAAATCAGCCCATAATTGCTCATACAATTCACCCGTCTACTTGCCTCCCCCTTCCACAATAACTTAAGCCTGCAGAGGAGACACAGAACTGGTGGTGTCCTCAGGGGTTTCTCAATCCTGGTTCTTCAGTTCACAGATCAGCCTCGAGGCCCTGGCCCCCATAGTCCCCAACAGGAGCCCTGGGGTTAGCATCAGAGCTAAGAACCTGCTGTGTCCTGTCTCCAAGCCTCGCCCAGCCCCCTCAGCCCAAGATCTCAGAAGCTCTGACCAGAGCCATGAGGCAGGTGAAGCTAACGGCAGGCCACACTGAGAGGGACAAGAAAGACCAGTCACCTTCCGTTCTCCCACAGTGTTTGGGTGTGAGGAGAAGGCATATCATATGAGGAAATGTATTTAATACAGAAAGGTGGCAGGCTTAGTCAGGCACAATACCAGGGGGAAGAGTCCCTGAATATGTCAAAAGCAGAGTTAGTTATATTTGATTTTAATCCCCCAAAAGTTTGGCCAATCACTATATAAACTGTACGGATTGGCGTAGACTAAGACACTGTGGTGCAGCAGGTACCAGGAAGCTGGCTCGGCCAATCAAACCGTTTTCTGTGAATGTGGATGGCATATGTAAATAAATACCTATTAGGTCCCTTTACAACGAACGTATTCTAAACAACAGAGCTATTCTGGTGTTGCAGTTCACTCTGCAGTTATAGCTCAGAATACAATTTCCTATAAACATCTTGTATTTACAGAGAACAAAGTAATAAGTTATAACAAAGTATATCCTTATGTCGGGCAGATGGTGTGGGGCTGGGCAGCCCAGGAAGGTGGGAGTTAGTGGGTGTAACAGAAGGGATTTTCATCTCACTGAGGCCAGGGCTGATCATCTGATGAGGCTGGGAGTTTCTATATTCTTGGGGCCACTTTGCACAGCACGGAGTGCAACAACAGAACAAGGATTCAGAGTATAAAGGACAGTTTGGGGTAGGGAGTGGCTACTCTTTGTCAGCAAGGGGTCCCTCAGGAAGGCAAGGTGTTCTTACAAAAGAGATTGGAGGTAAATAGCCCAGGCTAGTCAAGGCAGGCGGTTAGCCCCATGTCAGTTTGCCCCTCTGTGGAGCAGATTCATGGAGATGGCTCTGCCCAGGTTGCCAGCGATACAAGGGCACACACGGCTAACAGGAAGGGGTGCTAATGGGTTTCAAGTGGCGACAAGGTAGTGGGAGTTAGGAACGATGTAGATGAGTCACTCAGAGCTGTTCCACATTCCGACACACTGCCATCCTGTCTCAGCTGCCACTTCTATGATGAGTTACTATCTCCAGCATCCCTGCACCGTAGTGGTTCTGGCTTGCGGAAAGTTTGTTATTCTGTAAGAGCAACCTGTTCTGCTGCGCTTTCTCCCTCCGACTCCTGAGAGGCTCTCATGGTGTCTCTTCTGAAGATATCCTACCTCAGAGGTCCCTCGCCTCTGTCTCCAACAGGCTGCCCTCTTTATCAGGATTGGGAAACCCCATCTGAACATTACATGTGAGCAATAGTCCTCCTACTGAGACACCAGCTCAACTCACTCATGCTTTCTCTGTGGCCTTGGTGGCTTGTGGAATGGCTTATACACACAGGTGCCATCCACCATGTTTATTTTTGAGATCCACCATATTTTTTTCTTGCTGGCCTGGAAGTTGCCAAGTAGGCTGGGCTGGTCAGCTAGTGAGCCCCAGGCATCCTCCTGTCTCTGCCTCCCCAGTGCTGGGATGACAAGTGAGTACCGCCACACCCAGCTTTTTGCATCTGGGTTCTGAGACTCGAACTGGGTTCTTCAGCGCTTTGCTGACTGAGCTAACTCGTTAGTCCAGGGGTCCTTTATATTCTAATGCTCCTTCCACGCTTTGACTCACTCTGAGCTTAGCTGAAATTCTTCCCTTTCTATCACCTTTCAACTATATAATTATTCTTTTAATCCAAAGGTAGGGCTTTCGCCACCTCCCACAGAACTGACCTTCTCTTCGGGATTTTAAAAACATCTTTTCAGATCCTTCTTACTCTAGCTATTGGCTCTCCAAGCTCAGGGCATCAGCCAATTTTCTTCTAGGATATCTAAGCTACAAGCAAAATGTTTTTTTCTGGCAAGAATCTGGCCTCCACCTGCAGGGCTGACAGATCATCCATCCTGTCGTGATGTCATCCTGTTTTATTTTATTCCTTCTATTTATATAGGAAAACTCTATAGTGTCAAAGCTAAGACAGCTATTAGTAAAACGAGGAGGCTTTCTGGGCAGGCATTAGCAATATCTAGATTTCTCCATACCACACAACAAATTCACCTAGCATCTCCCGTTTCTTGGCCCTATAGAAAGCTACCTTTTAAAAAGAGAATGTTGTGTATAAACGTGTAGAGAACAAATAGATGGGTGCATGCTAAAAGCACAGAGAGAAGGTGAAACAGAAATCCTGGGCTGACAAGCTCCCCTGGCTCCTCGATAGTCCGAGCAAGGCTACCAGCAGGGAACAGCTCCCTCTAGCGGCCAGAGAGCATATTCCCAGCCAGCCCTGAGGCAAAGGAAAATAGAGACTCAACAGAGGCCTGGAGCAAGGTTTTTTTCCAGTGAGAGCAAGACAGCACACACTTTTCATTTGGGACTCTGTTGACTTTTGTTGAGAAAGGCTACATAGTAGCTTTAATCTATCTAAAATTTTTCATCCAGAGCTCAGGATGTGGCCATCTGGCACAGCGGAGTAAAATCAATATTGAAATATAAATTTTAGTTCCACATCACAGCCAACGAAGGGAATTGGAGAGGCCTGAGAAGGAGGTGGCGGATAAAGAACCATCTGCAGGCACAGACATCTGTCCCTGGTGATCACTGGGGAGTCCAAGGCCTCACTGCCCACATCGAGTAAGGAGGAGACTGTGCAGGGCATGGAAGGAGGAACCAGGACCTTTGCAAGGTTGGCCTTCTAAACAAGCTGGTAAATTGACCCCATTCTAAAATCTGTAACCTTCTAAAAGGAACTGAACTCCTGGGAACAACTCATTTTCCTGAAAAAACAAAAAAAAAACCAAAAAACAAAAAACAAAAAAAAACAAAAAACAAACCAAACCAAACTCAGGTGAGGCGTTTTCTAGTTTTGTTGTTTGGGTTCTGTTTGTTTGCTTGTTTTGTTTTGTTTGCCAGAAGACCATTCTCTCTGACCTACCCCACTACAGGACGATCATTGTTGAGGTGACTTCTGAGACACAAGACAGACAAAGCCATCACCAACCCAGCCCAGCCCTGAGGATTTGTGAACCGGAAGGAGCAGAGCGCTCATTCTCCGGAGAGAAGTCCTTCAGGCCTCATGACCGCCCACTGTTGGGTGACTCTGGTTACTAGAACACTTTCCTTCCCTGGGGCTAATGCCAGCCTCCATTTTACCCACAGATCGGGCATGCCTTACCATCGGGCATGTGCACAAACATCTTCCAAGGAATCCTTCAAATGTCTGCCTCGTCCAGCAAGATCTGAGAATGGCTGTGTAGAGGGGAAACTGCGTGGGACAAGCAGAAGCATGCAGTGAGAGGGACAGGAAGGGAACTTCTCTCTGTGCCTAGCAGGCCAAGTGCAGTCTCTGCTGGGCTATACCTCCTGCCCCACAGGAGAGGTGGGGCTGCTTGTTAATGGATGCAATGCCAGGCTCCCCATGAAGAGACAAATGATGGGAGGATGCTGGGAGGATATTCACAGAAGGCCAAGGCCACTGGAATCCTGACACTGTGAGCAGTCACAATGCTAAGGGTATGCACTCTCTTTAAGGGAGCATGCCCAGAACCCGAAATAAGGTCATTTCTGTAAGTTTACAGTTTTTAAGAAAAAAATATTTCTCTTAATTGTCTCCCCCCACCTGGCACCCCAAGATGGTTTGCCTTTCAATAAACACTGAGTTCCCGCAGGCCTGGGGCATCTGGAATTATAGTTGGTCAAAAGTTCCTCAGCAGAGACACAGAGGGCTTCCTAGCTCCTTCTCCCAGACCTGCAGCGTTAAAATTGATCTTGATGGTCAAGGCTTGTGGGAAGTAAGAGCCACAGTGGAGGGGAGAGATGTGAGACCACTAGATAGAAACTTCTGTCAGTCCTCGGGGCTCAAACAAGACCCTTTCTAATGTAATATGATGGTGTTGGGATAACTGGCTTAGCTTCCCACTAGGTGGCACCATGAAGAACCCAGGAGAGACAGTGGAACAAGGGCCTGTGGGAGTTGCGAGTTTGCTCCAGCTCCAGAGTGGCCCAGAGAATCCCTGACAACTGAGCAGCTCTCTCTGTGGCTATCTCATTTCGAGGGACAGTTCTGTTGAAAATGGAACTTAGTGAACACCAGAGTCCTGTTAGCAGGAGTTAAAGCTGAGGGAAGGGGGACATGGGTGCAGACATCTTGGAAGAACTAAGTGATCATTTGAGAAAGCACTTGGGGAAACTTCTCAGCCTCCTGGTCAGAGAGGAAGCCCCATTCATCCTTCAGACTGTAGGCTCTGGACAGAGCCCAGGGTCACCGGAGGTGCTATGGGGGTGAGGGCTGTGCTCAACCATCTGGGGTAGGCCTGGCCCCTAAACGGCAGCTCAGTTACCTGAGTAGAGCCCCAGTCTCCTTGCCAGTAAAGTGGGAGCCCATATTCACCCCCTGCCTCCCGTTCTGGGGTGCTGCAGCCTCCAGCAAGCTAATGTCTGAGAAGGTGTGTACCTGCTCAACAAGAAGGCACTCTGTGCCGAGACACCTCTGTTCTGGGGCAGGGAGCTGTCTAGTCTCCTTAAGAATGGCAACAGATAACGGCTGAGCTGGGGTAACAGGGACACACACAGGTCTCAGCAAGGTTTCTTGGTGCTGTAAGGTGGGGTGAGGCCCTCTCTTGACTTTCCAAAGGGGTTCTAATTTTGGGCAGGCCAGTAACACCAGGAAGGAGGCTGCGCTTGGTCGACAGCAGGCCTGGAGTTGGGATGAGAGCTGTATGCTTGATTTTCAGAAGGCACCATCAGCAAGCGCCAGGCCCCAGAGAAGGGCATCATCAGGATAGGGCAATGCTCAAAGGGCCAGCCATGGCTTTGTAACATCCTGGGTACCATGTGGTACGCTTTATGAGGGTGAGCGTGGGGTCCCCGGCGGAGCAGCAACCAGCCAGCACTGCTTGTAACCCCAGGAGGGCAGGAGTGTTATCGGCTCCCCAGAAAGCCTGTGTGTCTGTTGGCCACTCGGGTGCAAGAGGCGCAGCAGGCAGTCTTGTAGTAGTTGTAGACACAGAGGCGCGCCTGGACCACCACATTGCAGTTGTAGTACTTGTCCTTGCAGTTTTCATCTACGGTGGAAGAGAACAGAAGAGACTCCTGAGCCCAAGAGACAGCCAGGACCAGCATGAAGAGAAAGGGTAGGAGACACAGCACTTCCCTTGGGTCCTCCTCGTGTGTGTGTGTGTGTGTGTGTGTGTGTGTGTGTGTGTGTGTGTGTATGGATGTATGTGGGGATATGTGTATTTGTTTGTATGTATGTATGTATGTATGTATGTATGTATGTATGTATGTATGTTTGTGTCTATGTGTGTCTTTATGAGTCTGTAGGAATGCATATAGAGACCAACGTTGGATGTCAGAGATGTCAGGAGGGAGGGGCCTTGTTAGGGCTCAGTAGAAGGAAGGGGTCGAGAGAGGGTAATGAGGGGTGTAAAAATGACCCCAAACATTAAATATGTATTTGGGCTTGACAAAGAATGATAAAGGAAACAGAGACATTTGAGAAATAAGTTGAAGAGCAGTTGAGGAAGATAGCCAATGACACTTGGCCTCCACAAACATGCACACACATGTGCAGAGAGGGAGGTGCAGAGAGGGAGGTGCAGAGAGGGAGGTGCAGAGAGGGAGGTGCAGAAAGGGAGGTGCAGAAAGGGAGGTAGGGATTGGGGGAGAGAGACAGAGACGGGGGTCAGGGAAGGAAGGGAGAGAGGGAGAGAATATATGTTCAAGAATGCCCAGGGATTGTGGGCAGCCTGTGATCCCAGCACTTGAGAGGCTGAAATGTGAAGTTCGGGAGTTCAAGGTCAGCCAGGGTAGCATAGCGAGACCCAGGATGGTCATGCTGAAGACACTGGACAGGGATGACGAACCAGCTATGAGGGCTTCTTCTCACAAAGAGGCCAGGAGAAGATGGCGTGCCGATTTTTAACTCCTGTTACAGTAAGTTTAGCTGGTGCTGCCTACATGGGCAAGCGTGTGAGGTAATTTACCTGAGTATGGGTACCTTACATTGGCTCCACCACGGAAGAAAGTGGCTCCTCCCCAGCCACCACTGATACCATGTGTAGCTCCTTGGTATTCATGCATCCTTCCTCCTCCACCTAGTTTTCTGGTCACTGAACCAGGACCTCACAGATTGGCTAGTCAGGTTAGTCAGCAAACTCAGAGAGCCTCCTGTCTCCCCTTCCCACCGCTGGGGTCACCCAGCTTTTATAAGGGTGCCATGGATCCAAATTCAGATCCTTGAGTGTGTGGAACAAACACTTTACCCACCGAGCCATCTCCCCGGCTCCTGTATGTGGTTTAGTTTTTAAAAGATTTATTTAAATTTTATGTATGAGTGCTCTATCAGCATGCACACCTGCATGCCAGAAGAGGGCATCAGAGCCCATTACAGACGGCTGTGAGCTGTGTGGTTGATGGGAAGGTCCTTCGGGAGAGCAGCCAGTGCTCGTAACCACTAGGCCACTTCTCCATCTCCCATCTCTCTTTAACCACGGTGACACCTAAACTTCAGAAAATAACTCTTGGCCACTTTTTGAAATTGAATTTATGAATTTGTCTATATCACTGGGGAGGACAGCCATGTAAATATATAACGGATGCATTTTCCATTGGTAGACTTGGTTTCCATTTTTTTTTCCTGTTAGAAACAGCAGTCTTGGGCTGGAGAGATGGCTCAGTGGTTAAGAGCACTGACTGCTCTTCCAGAGGTCCTGAGTTCAAATCCCAGCAACCACATGGTGGCTCACAACCATCTGTAATGGGATGCTCTCTTCTCAAGTGTCTGAAGAGAACTACAGTGTTCATATAAATAAAATAAATAAATCTTAAAAACAAACAAACAAAAAAAAAGAAACAGCAGTCTTTTGAGCGAATTTTTAAGTGTTCTTTTTGAGTTTTAAGACACATACAGCCTTATTAGATGTGATGGCTGCCCTCTAAACTATGTGAGGCTATTTGTATTTCTCTTGGCAGAACAGTGGCATTCTATTTTGGGGGTTGGGGAATGGCAGGGCAGTGGGAAGAAGACAGGATCTCACGTAGCCTCAGCTGGCCTTGATCCTGGAGGATGAGAAGTTCTAATCCTCCTGCCTCCGTCTCCAGGGCTGGGGATGGTTCTAGGTGTGTACCACCATGTGTGGTTTATGCCATGCTGGAGAGCATTCCCGGGGCACTGTGCATGCTGGGCAAGCCCTCGGCTAGCTGAGGTGTAGCAGAACTGTCTTCCACCGTGGGCCGTATTTGTGTCTGTCTAGTGAACGCTAAACTTCCTGTGTGAGGTGAACACATTGTATCAGTGTTTGCCCCTCAGGCTCCCTTTGCTGGGGGCAGCTCTCCTTTTGCCTGTGAACTTAACAAGCTCTCACCACAGATCCCTGTCCTTACTGGTTGCCATGTTGCTAGCTTCTCCTCTAAGCTTGTAGCTCCTCTTGGCACTTCTTTTATGATGTCACGTGATAACTGGTCACTTGACGTTTTAATTTATTGGTATCGTAGTATTTTCCCTTGTGACCACTCTGGGGTTTTCCTTTAAGAAATTCTTCCTTATTCTAAGGTAAAACATTTCCCTCCTCAAAGTCCTTTCTTAAAGTTTAAAATTTCTGATTACATTTATTTCCTTAATTCTCCAGGAACTGGGGAGTGTGTGTGAGCATATGTGCCTGTGTGCTTATGTGTGTGTGCTTATGTGTGTGTGTGTGTGTGTGTGTGTGTGTGTGTATGTGTGTGTGTACTTGTGTGTGTGTGTATATGCGTGTGTGTGTATTGAGAGGCAGGGATTCTCTGTCTTTCCATCTATGTAAGCATAGATGAACTGTTTGATTATCATTGAACAGCTCACCCTTTCCCTAGACTCCTATGCGAACTCCACCACAGACCAAGCTTCTTTGGTTTATTTGAGGACGTCCTGTTGTCTGCTTTTACCTGCTCACCTCTCCCTGAGCCGGCCGCATGCCTTTGTCTGTGGCAGAATAAGTCCCCCAATACTCTTATCCTCAAGATTTCTCTGGATTTTCTGTGCTGTTATTTGATATAAACAGTTTGGTATATCTGATTCATATTCGATATATCCCATTTAAAAGATCCTGAGTGGATCTTGACTGACATCGTGTCAGTGCTGAGAAGATGCCACCATGTAAGTGCGAGGACCTGGGTTTGAGTCTCAGGCCTTACACGGAAGCACTGTGCATGTAGTGTGTGCTGTAATCCCAGGGCTGGGAGGGTGCGACAGGTGGATCTCTGAAGTTTGCCGCTAGCCACCCGACTCAGCCAAGCACAGCGCGGTGACAGGCACTGAAGGGTTAAAATTTCTAAAAGTTAGTCATGAACAAAGTCCAGACATGCCTGAGAGAATTTGAGATAGGGCTCACTGGCCCGACTATCAACTCCCAAGGACACTGGCCATCTGGAGCCACCCCCTCCCCTTCCTTCACTCCCTGAGGATGGGTCATCCCCCTGCTGCAGTGAGATGAGTTGCCCTGCCCACATTGCTGAGATGCTAGATTACACGTATGCTTTGTTGATGTAACTCCGTGCCAAAAGTAACTGTGCACCCTTTGTATTAGCCAATTATGTGTATTCACACGAAACCCCTGGTTTTCCCTATATAAGCTCCTGCCTAGAGAGGCTCGGGGCTTGACTCAATCTCCTGTGTGAGATACGTGTCAGCCCGAGATCTCGTAAATAAAACTGCCTTTTGTTGATTACATCAAGACCGGCTTCTCGTGTTTCCTGGGGGTACCTCAACCCGTGACTGGAGCGAGAGTCTCCCCAAGTCTGGGGGTCTTTCAGCACTAACTCAAATGAATAAAGGAAAAGGAGGGGGAGGGTAAAGGAGAAGAGATGCAAGAAAAAACTTGTAACACATCTTAGGAAAAAAAATGCTACAATCAGTATAAAGGACTCTGTAGGCGGGAGGCCTCAAAAGTAAATATCGATAGAATTCCCATGTCTGGGTCACGCACATCAGCTATTTACTTATTTGTCTTGGCAACACCACACAGCTGAAGTGATTTGAATTTGGATCATCAATTGCTCCTTGCCTTGCTTTTGAAAAGGTTGCATTAAAACGCAACACTGAAAAAGTAAGTTGTCTCAGGCACACACAGACATGGGCAATTAAAGATGGCTAAAACGGCCAGATCCTTGGAATTGATTGTATAGATTTCGGAGTAAAGCGTGGCCGTCATAACCAGTTTGTGTATTCTTGAGGCCCACTGTCAGCCAGCCCACGCTTGTCAAAGGTTTCTCACTAATAAGATGTGAGAGGGTTTTGTTCTGAAACAGCTTTTATGTACCCCTGGCTGGCCTTGAGCTGGGTACTGGGAGGTGCTGATCTCGGTCTTCTGATTCTCCTGTCTCAGCTCTGGAGTGCCAGGCTTGTGGCACTCACCACCAGGCCTGGTTTGTGTGCCGCTAGGATCAAACCCAGGGCTTTGTGAATGGCAGGCAAGCTTTCCGGCACTCGGCCCCAGTCTGATTTTCTTTAAAAACCACTCTGGTTTGCTCTTCTAGACTTAGCTATGGTGTCTTTTCGAGGGAGGAAAAACTACTTCACTTCAGACATAAAATCCAATAAAGGGGAAGAAAAGGAAATTACAAGGTTAACAAAACTGAATATATAAATAAACCTTAATAACTGTCTATGTGCCTTTAAATGACTCTCAGAGCTAAAGTTAAAAAGGTCCACATCAGTAGCTCACATTAAGAGACTCGGAGCACACCCCAGTGCGTTGTAGTCTTAAACTATGAAATTATAACATCAAAGTACCCTTAACCCCCTATTGTCCCCCTACCCCAAGACACACACCGCTGTGGCAATGCAGGTCACAGAGAACCAACTCAACCATTTTCACCCTGGATAACTTGACAGATGGAGAGGAGGCTCATTTCTCTTTTTTGTCAGGTAGAAACCCAAACTCACCAACTTCAGGGACACAGTCCTGAGGGTTACAAGATTCTCTCTCTTCTGGCTTCAACTGGGGGTCGCAGAGGCTACCCGGGGTCATGTCGTCTGAGAGACACCGAACTTCCCGCACCCGGAATCCGCCCTGACAGCTCTTGGAACACTGTGGGGCAAAAGAGAGAAAATGTCAGACTTCTCAGCAGCCTGTTAGGTCCCTGCACCAGGGAGGAGAATCCAGGGAAATTCAAACAACTCCTTAAAGGGAAAGCGAGCACTAAACCACACTTTCACAGGACAGCTAGCGGGTCAGCTACCTTGTCCTGTCTGCCCCACGCCCACACCCACTCCTTGAACTGTTTTGAGTGAATTCTAGTCTCCACCACACCTCCCATAATATTTTAAGGCTCCAAAAAGAAGGAACCTTAAAAGTGTACCATTGCTGTACCTTATTATCTTCAAATCTATATATTTACTGTTTCTCATCTCATTTTTAAAAATTCGGTAAATCTTTCATATTTAAAAAGTTTTCTTTTTTAAAATCAGGGTCAGGTTGGAGGAACATAGACATGAGTAGACATGGAATGGAGTGTATAAGTGCAGGGCATTTCCAAATGATAAATACAAAGTATTATTTTTAAAAAGCTAAACAAAACAGGGGCTGGAGAGATGGCTCAGAGGTTAAGAGCACTGCTGTTCTTCCAGAGGACATGGGATCAACTCCTGGTCCCCACATGGTGGCTTACAACTGTCTGAAACTCCAGCCTCAGGAGAGGTGCCCTCTCCTCTGTGCTTCAAGGGCACTGCACACAGGAGGTACTCAGCCATATATGGAGGCAAAACACCCATACACATAAGATAAAAATAAACATGAAATAATAATAATAATAACAACAAGAACAACAACTAGGATCTCTATCTCAGTTATACTTTTGGTTATAATTCTTAATTTAAACCCACAGGTCTCCCTTCCATTACCTTATACTTGTTTATTTTTGATGTTTAAGAATTTAAACAAATTTTCTTTGAGACAGGGTCTCACTGCGTAGCCCTGACTTGGTCCGGAGTTCACTCTGTAGACCAAGCTGGCCTGGAACTCACGGAGATCAGCCTGCCTCCTGGGTGCAGGGAGTAAAGGTGTGGGCTACCACAGCTACAATAATTAATTTTCTTGATTACATTTATTATGTGTGTTTGTGGGTTCCATGGGGTAGGTGTGGAGGTCAGAGAATAACTTGTGGGAGTTGGTTCTCTCCTTCCAATGTGGATCCCGGAGATGGAACTCAGGTCTTCCCACAGTTAGGTGTCTTTATGTGCTGGGCCATCTCACTGTTACTTAATTTTTATTAATTAAAAAAATTTTAAATTAATTAAAAAATTTAAAACAAAAATTATTCATTTTTTTGGAGCCAGGGTCTCATATAGCCCAGGCTAGCCTCAAGCTCCCCAATGTAGCCAAGGATGGTCTTGACTGTCTCCTTATTGTTTTGAAAATGTGCTATTCTTTGGCAGTGCCATCCATGCGGCTGCATGCATTTGGATTTTAGCTATTTTCATCCCTTACCACCTTTACTCAGCCCTTCCCACCCCCACTGACCCCCTTCCTCTCAGCAAGTCCCCCTCCTATTTTCATGTCTGTTTCGTGTGTGTGTTTGTGACCCACTTAATTAGGGTTGCTTGTATGAACATGGGGGGAGGGCGATATATCGGTGACTAGATTGCTGAAGAAAGTGACTGCTCCTCTCTCAGCAACCCTTACCTGAGGACAGCTCCTCAGAGAGGGGCGGGGCCTCATGAATTCCTTCCCCATCTGTGAGGGTCTGTTGCTGGGACCCATCTTGTAGAGGTCTCGTGTGGGTAGCCTCCAACTTTTCCTGCCTCCATCTCCCAAGTGATGGGGTTACAGGCCTGTGCTGCCACGCCCGGGTTACATGGTGCTGAAGACGGGCCCCAGGGCTTTGTGCATGCTAGGCAAGCACTCTGCCCGCTGGCCTACATCCCCAGCCGTTGTTTCTTTTGGAGAAGGAACCAAGGGTCATTTGCTCTGTGGAGCTTTCCTTTGATTGCTGACCTTATCCCCACAGCATATTTTAACCTCTGTTTTCTCCACTTTCTAGAAACTGTTAGTTAGATCCACAGGAGGCCTCAGCTCCGTTGGAGAACCCTGAAGTTTACAGATATAGGTTTCTATACAGACACGTTCATAAGCCAATGATTCTCAAGCCTTGGGGTGTATCTGGGGGCCTTGCTGTGGTTGTCTTTCTTTTGGGGATGTCAGCAGCCATTGACATGCAATGTCTCACACTACTTAGTTCATCTGCTGTTGTAAGAGTGACATTTGAATCCTGAAGAAGATTCGGTATTAAAGAATTTCTGGCTCCTACTAATGTCAATCAAAGCTACACTCTGGATGGGAGAAAGTCCTTTTGCTATCGGGTCTATTTGGTTTCTAGGTTCTTTAAGTGGGTGGAACTGGGAAAGAATTTTTAAAAGACAATTTCTTTTTAAAATTTATCATCATCATCATCATCACCACCACCACCACCACTATCATCATCATCATCATCATCATCATCATCACCACCATCACCATCATCATTTTGGTTTTCTGAGATGGGGGTTTTCTCTGTATAACATCCTTGACTGTCTTGGAACTCATTTTGTAGACCAGGCTGGCCTTGAACTCACAGAACTCTCACAGAGGGTTCACTGCATAATGTAGCAATGTAGTGTATGTATTCACGTGTGTCTCTCTGTGTGTGTGTAAATGTGTATATGTGGGGACATGTGTTTGTAGGTATGTGTGCACATGTGTGGGCATACATGTGTAGGCCAGAAGTTGGCAGCAGTATCTTTTCCAATTTTCTCTACACTGTATGTATGCATGCATGCATGTATGTATGTTTATATGTATCTATGTATGTATGTGTGTATGTATGAATGTATGTGTGTATGTATGCATGTATGTATTTAATATATTTTTGAGGCAGTCTTTCTATGTAGTTCTGGCTGTCCTGGCACTTGCTTGCAGACCAGGCTGTCCTTGAACTCACAGAGACTGCTTGCCTCTGCCTCCTGTGTGCTGTGATCAAAGGCATGCTCCACCATGCCTAGCTCACCACTTGATTTTTTTGAGCTAGGATCTCTCACTGAACTTGAGGCTCATCACTTCAGCTAGCCTGTCTCCACCTCCCCAGTGCTGGGGTTGCAGGCACATGTGGCGGTGCCCAGCTTACAGTGCTGTGCTTTAAACAGCAATCGTTCAGTCCTTTCAACCACCTCTATTCTCTGCAGCGATGACTGTCAAAATGCAGCCCAAGATACCCATGTACTGCTTGGTGATCATAAAGGTCTTAGCTGGTGTGTGTGTGTGTGTGTGTGTGCGCGCGCGCGCGCGCAGAATTAGTCTTTTTAAGCAAGACTCCCAGATATGCCCCAAAGCTTGAGAACCATTGGCTTCTGAACACGTCTGTGTAGAAACCCAAATCTGTAAGCTTCAGGGTTCCCTGACAGAGCAGGCTCTCCCTCACTGTGTCTACTGAGTAGATGCCACAGGGAATATAGGATCTCTTCATGGGCTGAGCCCAGGACCCTCCCCAGAGTCATCTATGGGCCACCACGACTTACCATGCTCCATTCTGTGCTGAACCACTTAGCACCACAAGGCTTGAGGTGACAGGCCTGCTGGCTTGGGGGCTTCTCCAGGAATGAACACTCATAAGGGTCGAGCACTTCAAAGGTGTCTGCATTCTTCCTAACGCAGATCACCTCCCTCTGCTGTGTCCCACTGCCACACTCGACGGAACACTGGAGAAGAAGCCGAGACAGACAGGTGTCACAGGACACAAAGGGGGACGAAGAGCAAGACACAGGATACAAGAATAGAAATTGGGGATGGAGAGATGGCTCAGTGGTTAGGAGCACTGGCTGTTCTTCCATAGGACCCGGGTTCAATTCCCAGCACCCACATGGCAGCTCACAACTCCAGTTCTAGCAGTTCTGACACCCTCAGTGACACATGCAGCCAAACACCAAAATGCATAAAAATTAACAGAAGTCGGCAGGGGCACTGGTAAACTCCATTGCTGATAAGGAATATAGGGGCTGGAGAGATGGCCCTGTGGGTAAAAGGTCCATGGCAAAACCGAGAAGACCCAAGTTCAGATCCTTGGCACCCATGTGAAAAGCAAGTGTGGCTTTTAGTGTTGGGAGGTGGAGACAGGATCCTGGAGGCTCGCTGGTCAGCCAGTCTGACCAACTAGTGACCTCCAGGGTAGAGGGAGAACTTGTCTAAGAGAATAAGGTGGACCCAGCTGAAGGAGACACTGACAATGGCCTGTGTGAGGGCCGGACAACGTCTTGGTGCAACTGATACCTGAGCCCCACTGCAGCCATGTCTGTGAGACTACACCAGCACCAAGGCTGAGAGAAGATGGGCCAAGGCCTGGGTCTCAGTGGGTTCTCAAGGACATGGTGTGACACTCCAAAGATAGATCCATTTTTGTCTGTGGGTGACAGTAACCTGGGGGCAGAGGCGGTGATGTGTGCAGGGGTGACAGTAGCCACACTACTTGGGGTACCCTCTGTCCTTTCTGCAGCTGCTGAGCTGCCAGTCCCATGGCTGGCACAACTGCTCCCATCCAGTTCACGGCTCCATGTCTGCTGTGGGGTCGTGGGCCATAGTGCAGCTTGTTGGCACGTGGCTGGGGCAAAGGCATGGCTCAGCTGTCAGGTAAAACAATTAATAAGCACAGAGAGGAGTTCTGATTTTGATTAAGTGCTTTCTACTGCCAGCCATGCGTGACACCCTGTATGACCTGTCCCTGTGATGGCTAACCTTGGCTGTTACCCTGACACACCTAAAGAGGGAGCTTCAGTTAAGGAATGGCCTCCATCAGATTGGCTTATGGACATTTTCTTGAGTGTTAATTGATGTAGGAGGACTCAATCCACTGTGGGCGGTACCATCTCTAGGCAGGTGGCCAATTGATGTAGGAGGACCCAGCCCACTGTGGTTGGTGTCATCCCTAGGCAGGTGGGCCTGGGCTGTCTAAGAGAGGTAGCTGACTCTGAACCTGAGGGAGCCAGTAAGCAGGGTCCTTCTGAAGTGCCTTGATTGAGCTCCTGCCCTGACTTCCTTCCATGATGGACTGTGACCTGGAAAAGCATTGAACAGAATGGAATGACCCTCCCCTCCCCAGTTTGCTTTTGGCCAAAGTGTCTTATCATAGCAGCAGGAAAGCAAAGATACCTCCTAAGGAAACAGACTCAGGGAGGTGAAATTACCTCACTGTGTCAGGAGTCCCCTGAGATTGGAGCTGGATTCAGTTATATCAATGTCCATGAGGGTTGCCCATGAAAGCAGCCCTAGAAATACTCCAACCCCTTCCTCTGAAGCTTTTGAATTTTACAGATTTTATCAATCAAAACATTAGAAGTCTAAGAAAAGAAAAACCATTTCCCCATACAGTCTACATAACAGTTCATAGACTATAAAATACATATGTATTTTTCAACAGAGGATGTCCTGTAGCCTAGGCTGGCTTCAACCATGTAGCCTAAGATAATCTTGAATTTAGGATCTTTCTAAATCCTAAATCTAAACCTTCCAAGTTCTGGAATTACAGGTATGCGCAACATGCCTGATCTTATTAGAGCCGAGGACTGAACCTGGGACTTCATGCATGTTAGGCAAATTACCAACGAAGCACTCCTGCATGGATATGAATATATGACCCCCCCCACTCGTACACACATACATAAAACGTGTGTGTGGGCTTTACCTGCATGTATGTAGTATGAACCCACAGAACCAGAAGAGGGTATTGGATCCCCTGGAACCAGAGTTAAGGATGGTTGTGATACCCCACGTGTGTATGAAGAGCTGAGCTCAGGCCTTCCGCAGGCTCTGAACGGGAGAGCCACCCCCAACACTCCCCAAGCACCAGGCTTTGCATTTTCATACTCTGCGGCTGGCTATGGTGTCATGTGCACCTTGGATACTCTAATGAGCATTGTTGTTTATATATCTTTGTGACAGCATCATGTGTAGACATGTGATCTTTATGTGACATTTTACTGGCTAAGGACAAATGACAAGATCCTGAGGTCAGGAGCATTCTTGTTGAAGAAATCTTTATTTTTCCCTTTGAATAATTGTTTTTTAAAAATATTTATTTTGAGGCAAGCTCTCATGATGTATTCCTGGCTCTTCCAGCACTCACTCTGTAGACCAGGCTGTCCTTGAACTCACAGAGATCTATGCCTCTGCCTCAGAGTGCCAGGACTAACGGCGTGCGCCACCACACCCAGCTGACTATTTCCTTAAAATGGACCTACATGGTGGGGAAGGCAAATGGTGTGTTCTGCCTCCTGCCCTTTGCTGTCGACTTGCTTTCCAAAGGGCCTGTATCAGTTTCAGGGAAAAGTCGGCCAATTTTGTCAAGGTCTGTCTTTGAAGCTACTTTAAAAAATTCCTACGGAGCCAGCGTCTGGATACCGTACAAATCATGACCTTCAAACAAAAGGCCTTGGCGAATCAGCCAGCCCCGGGAGCCAGTGCTAAGAGGGCCAAGAACTCAAATCCAGGCAGGCAGTGGAGGTGGGTGGGGTAGGGGCTGTGACAGGGCAGTCATTGGGCTGGCTCTCTAGCTTTTCCTCAGGGTTTCACACTCAATGCTGAACAAGGAGGAAAAATCAGCTCATCGGTCGAAGGTCACTTTAGTTTCTTTATTATCTGTTTTTATAACATATACTTCCAGCTTTAAAAAGAAGTGCGGTGGGCTGGTGAGATGGCTCAGTGGTTAAGAACACTGGCTTCTCTTCCCGAGGTCCTGAGTTCAATTCCCACCAACTACATAGTGGCTCACAACCATCTATAAAGGCATCTCATGCCCTCTTCTGGCATGCATGTGTACAAGCAAACCGAGCACTCCTATACAAGCAAACACTTAAATATCTGTGTGTATGATGTATGTGTGCATGTGTGTGCGTGTGGGCAAACATGACCTTGCTGCATATCTGGAGGACACGGTAAGCGTGCATATTGACCTTCACATTCTACTTTGAGGCAGGGTCTCTTGCTGCTCTCTCTCTTGCTGTATTCCAGGCTGGCTGGCCTGCAAGCCCCATGGACCCTTCTCCATCTCCCATCTCAGCCGAGAAGTACCAGGATTACAGATGTGTGCTGCCGTGTCTGGCTTTCACATGGCTTCCAGGGAATCTAAACACAGGCCCTTGTGCTTGTGTGACAAATGCTTTATCCATTGACCAATCTCTCAGGCCCCAGTCTCCGTGTTTTTATGTTTACTTATTAATTTTGTTTTTCAAGACATAGTTCTCTGTGTAATCCTGGAACTCGCTCTGTAGACCAGAGTTTCTTGAACTCAGAGATTCACCTGCCTCTGCCTCTGCCTCCTGAGTGGTGGGATTAAAGTTGCGAGCCATCATGTCCGGCCCCATCTCCAGATTTTTAAACGGCAGTTTCTGACATTGTCGAGTACCTAACAAACCAGCTAATGGTAAGATACAGCAGCAGCAGCCACCTGCCGCATTTACTGTACGTCAGGGTGCCCATGATCATTCCCTGAAGCACAGAACTTTATTTTGTTCATGGTAGCTCACCATGCTCAAGTGAGCACACAGTAGGTGTACACTGAATCTTGTTGGCTAAACAAGGTGCTCAAGTGAGCACACAGTAGGTGCACACTGAATCTTGTTGGCTAAACAAGGTGCTCAAGTGAGCACACAGTAGGTGCACACTGAATCTTGTTGGCTAAACAAGGTACTCAAGTGAGCACACAGTAGGTGCACACTGAATCTTGTTGGCTAAACAGGGTGTTCAAGTGAGCATACAGTAGGTGCACACTGAATCTTGGCTGAACAAGGTGCTTAAGAGGGCACACAGTAGGTGTACACTGAATCTTGTTGGATTTATAATGTGCTTAGGTGGGCACACAGGAAGGAAGGATGCACCCGTTGGCTGAATGACAAACCGAGAACATTAGCAGCTTTTCCAGGTCATGACAGGTAGCTAGTAGCACAGATTCAAAGCTGTGTTCTAACCCCTCTGCTATATTGCCTCTTCCAGGGACAGAGAGATGTACCCAGCTCTGGCTACGCACCTGACTCCAGCTGCCAGCGAACCACTCCACCTTGCCTGTGCAGGGCCCATTGTCACATGGTGTAGCCTCCGCTGGCCTGTTGTTCCCACAGCCTTCTAATGGCAGGCTGCTGATGTGGTTGGTCATACACACCACCGAGCGTGTCCTCACCCCAGCCCCACACTCTGATGAGCACTGTAAGACAGAAAGAAGGCATGTTAGCAGGGTCCTTGCAGGTTCTGGGGAGACCTCCAAATGATGCCAAGGACTCACTGTCCCTCCAACTTTCTTCTCTAAATAGCTGACCTTTTCTCACACAGGACATACTCCACGAAGGGAGTCTCCTCCTTATCTGTTACTTTGCCTTCTAGAGTCCTAGTTACTCACGGACACATGTTTGCACGTGCTATGTGGGAATCTCTAGAAACAAACAATTCATCAATTTTAAGTGGTCCTGACTATCCCATTCTACATATGTTCCATATTCCACCCGGTACCCCATTCTAGATAGTTAGCGTGGCCGCAGTCCCATGACACATAAGAGGCTCTGAGAGCACGGGGTTCCCTCTTCCTGGATGTCTTCCCAAGAAACACCAGGAGCTCGAGGGCTGGACTCCAGTGCCTTTCCTCTAAGGCATCCTTGCCTACCCCTTTAACACACTCTCTGCCGCCTCTGAAGTCACGTGGCTCTCTACACATTCCCTTCCTTTGTTTTTCAAATTGTTTAAAATTTTCGTGTGTAAATACAGTTTGTAACTATGTATATGTACTTGTGTGTGAATGTGTGTGTGTGTGTGTGTGTGTGTGTATGTGTGTGTGTGTGTGTGTGAAGTTCATGCTGGTGTGCCCTCCTCAACTGCATTCTACCTTATATTTTTGGGTCAGGGACTCACTGAACTACATAAGTTCTGCTGAATGGACTTATTTAATCTTTTGCCTTCTACACTTAGGTATCTGCACCTGGGGTGAGCCAGTCCCCAAATGCCCCTTGTATTTAATTGGTCAATGATAGAGCCAGGCCCCCAGAGAGGGGACCAGGATGATGGGACCTGAAAGTTTCTCTACTATGCCAGTGGCTGGGGAAAGCACGGCAGATTTCGATCTAAAGGAGCTTCTCAGGCCTTGGAAGCCTGCAGCGGAAATGGGGGAAAATGGGGTACCCCCCACACAGCAGGGACTGAGCTGCACATATGTGCTCCTGAAAGACCAGGCACATCTGCTGAGGTAGGCAGAAAAGAGACGGCATCCCAGTCACACTCGGGCACTGCAGAAACAGACACAGGGATCCCTGAGCATCGTCCTGGTGAAGGTCACCTTCCTGTAAGGTTCTCATAACTACTCACATCAGTGCCTTCCTCAGTCGCTTTCTGTCTTATTTATTCATTTTTATTTTTTGAGAAGGGTCTTATTATATAACACTGGCTAGCCCGAAACTCACTGTGTATAGATCAGGGTATCCTGGAATTCACAGAAGTCCACCTGCCTCTCCCTCCTGAGTGGCAGGATTAAAGTGTGCACCAGCAGATCTGACTTTACTCCTTCCTTCCTCCCTTCCTCCCTTCCTTCCTTCCTTCCTTCCTTCCTTCCTTCCTTCCTTCCTTCCTTCCTTCTATTCATATTCTCTCTCTCCCTCTCTTTCTTTCTTTCTTTCTTTCTTTCTTTCTTTCTTTCTTTCTTTCTTTCTTTCTTTCTTTCTTTCTCTTTCTGAGTCAAGGTCACTGAACTGGGAACTCGTGGGTTCAGATAGGCTGGCTGACCAGTGAACTCCATCTCCCTGAACTAATATTACAGATGCTACCATCATGCCTGGCTTTTATGTGGGTACTGGAATCGAACGCAGGTCCTCATGCTTGAGCAGCAATCACCCACTAAGCCATCTCCTTAGCCCCTACACTTTCCCCCCATCACAATAAATACTTGCAAGACCCAACATTTCGACCACTCACAAGCATTGTCTTCACTCCTCGCATTCCTTCACCCTCTTGGGCGACTCTTTTTCTATCCATCCTCAGAATCTTTCATTAGAAACTCTGTCTCCATCTCTGATGGAGGAAGTCAGCTGACTGCTGGCTTCTCGTGCATGCAGTCATGAGGTAAGTGAGGATCAGCCACATTTGCCTGTGAGTTTTCTTTAATAGCGCAGCCCTGAGAAAGGCCAGGCTTCTGAGATTGGGGACAGTACGTCACATGCTTTGAGCTACTGAACAACTGGGAAAGCACCCACAATTCAATGCGTGCCTACTATATTGCAGGCACAAAATCTATGGAGTCATCTCCCAGTCTTGGAACGCTGAGGAGATGTAAGCTAATTTTCTTTTACACCCCCTCCTTAACTGCAGAGACCCTTGGTCCTCATGTGAATCTACGAGTCGTCTCTAGCCTTTTGCCAAAGATATTGTGGCAGCTGGTGGCCCTCAGAGCGAACCAGCCGCCATCTTTAACAGATCAGCTGAGCACACTTTGTAAGAAGTCAGTCACAGCTGGGCCTGTGGAATGCTGACATTTCTCAGAGAGGAAGGTCTTAGGGAGGGTCCATGGACTCAGGGTTCCAGCTACTGGTGTGCAATTCTTCTCTAACTACACATGGCCTAGGAGACTCTGAGAATATAGACGGGCTGGGGAGGGTAGTTAGTGTGGTGGTTTGATTGGGAATGGCCCCCACATCTCATATATTTGACTGTTTGATCATAGGGAGTCTAATTAGTTGAGAGGGATTAGGAAGTGTGGCCTTCTTGGAGGAAGTGTGTCACTGGGGGTGGAATTTGGGGTTTCAAATGCTCCAGTCAGGCCTGGTGTCTCTCCTTTCTGCTGTCTGTGGATCTGGATTTGGATATGGAATTCTCAACCTCTCCAGCACTGTCTGCCAGTGTGCTGCTATGGTCCCCACCATGATAACACTAGATTAAACCTCCCCCACCACGATAACACTAGACTAAACCTCCCCCACCACAATAACATTAGACTAACCCTCCCCCACCACAATAACATTAGACTAAACCTCTGAAACTGTAAGCAAGTCCCAACTAAATGCTGTCTCTTATAAAAGTTGCCATGGTCATGGGCTCTCTTCACAGCAGCGGGACACTGACTAAGACAGTGACCGAGGGGATCCACCCACAGATGCACATTGCTGTGCTGGGTTCACTCAGCAGCAATCCCCTTGTCCATGCTCGGCAAGAGAGCCCAACAAACTCTTTGGATTCCGAGGGTGACCCTGGTTTGCCGTTGGAATCTTATGAGGACGAGGGAGACACTGTTGATGTATCACTGGGGGAAGGAGTTGACTTTGGGATTCTGCGTTATAGCGTGTCCCTGAGTGGCTCAGGGAAATCCTGTGACACAGCTGATCCCCACCCTGATCTCTGCCTGGGGCATGCTCACCCTTTCGCTCCATTCAGTGAGGAACCAGCTCTTTGCACAGGGTCCCATGTCACAGTTTTCGATGTCGTTTGGTCGGAGCTTCATGTTGCACTCCTCGTCGTCCACTACGTCCCCAATGTTGCTCACGCACTTTACGTCCCGGGTCCTCTGTCCCACGCCACAGGGCACTGAGCACTGAAACACAGCAGGCTTTGGTGACCCCCAACAGATAGTGTCAGGAGGACTGCTGTTGGGTCCACTGCCTGTAATTCCCAGGGGAGAAAGTGACCATGGGGAAACTATATGGCCTGTTCCTCCAAGAACCTTCTTGGATGGCATACTGGCCTGCTCTGGGCCTCAGTCTTTCTATCTCCAGAATGGGCACACAGCACCAGAAGGCATTGGTTCTGACAGCAGTTGCTAACCTTCTCTAACACATGGGAGACATAGGGCAGGTGACGTCTGCAGGCACTGGACTCTCTTAGGTTCACCCATGAGACTAAATATACGCCATGCTCAACTCGTCTGAACTCCACCGAGTTGTTGGCAGGAGCTGTGCTTGCTAAGAGGCTGCCCAGCAAACATTCCCCACCCTACTGAGGCTTATGAGTCGCAGGTCCTAGTAGGGAAGAGTGGACACTGGAGGGAGGGAGGTCCCGTACCGAGGTCCAGTCAGTCCGAGTCTGCCACTCGCTGCAGATCTTGAGCTGGCAGGTGCTGGTGGTCTCTGGCTTCTCCAGGTGCTGGCAGCGGTAGGGTTGCACCGTCAGGCTACGGTTGGCATACACCTGGCGGCACAGGACCTGGCGGTGCTGCATGCCCAGGCCACAGGTCTTGCTGCATTCAGACCACTCCCCGATGTCCCAGCTGGCTCACGGAGTGGATTGGGGGTGGAGGGAGAAGGGAGAGGGTCGGTTAACACAATCACTGGGCAGGAGTGGGGGAGGAGCCCTCTTCCCACAGCAGTGTCTAAAGGCCCTGTGATTGTAAGGGAGCTGCTTGTGAATGATGTTTACCGTGACTAGATTCCCAGATTCTTTCTGTACCCGGTTATGGAAAGTGTGAGAAGACGCAGATGATTCTTATTTAGTGATCAAGCAGAACTTCTCAACGACACCCCCAAGTTAGCCTAATTTCCCTATAATGCTAACCCACTTGGGAGCCGAGAGATCTCAATCGAGGCATCCTCTACTGCCTGTCATTTTATGGCCAATCTTGCAATTAGTGAATGAAACATGATCACACATTCAGCATATATTTGGGTGAAAATTACAGTTTTCTTTACTCTAAAGCTTTGACCTTTTAGGACCCTCCTAATCCATCTAAGGCCATCTCATTTATCACTCAATAACCCATTGTCAACCTCTCTCGTAGACACGCCTCCTGACTGACTCCTCCTTGCCGGCTTGGCACTGTCTCTATACTCAGCTCACATATGAGCTTCCTCACTGGGTTCTCATTCCCATGGCCTCCCCTATTTTCCTGGATGGGCTTCCTGGCTAAGCCTGTTGGTTTGTTTCAGCCCCTCAGCCCCTCAGTTC